>NC_142098.1:11798571-11950714 GCF_054644295.1 Miniopterus natalensis
TATGTGAGGTTAAGACAGTATATCTTCATATCAGGAGGTCTGTAGTTGATAACAGGTGAAAATAAACACAGTAAACAACAGTTTATATAGGCTCTTCCTACTGATATATTAGGAAAATGGGGAATGAAGGTATCTCTCTTACACACACATACACACACAATTTGGAGAGGAATACTTTCTAGAGTATGGATAAACAGTTAAAAGTATTTGCCTTAAGGAAGAGAAGTAGACTGACTGTATACTATTTTGTTTCATCTGCACTAACTATATACAGGTATTATTAAATAAAAAACAAAACAAAAATAAAACAAAATTTTCCCTAATACAAAAACAGCTCCTGTAAATAACTTAAGGAAAAGTCTAACATCTGAGGAGAAAATCATCAAACAATATTTATATGCAGTTCATAGAAAAGGAAGTACTAATAAAAAAAATGTTCAACCTCACACAAAGTGAAATGCACTGGGTATTGAGGTAACATTTTTCAATTATAAGACTGGCAAACATTTTCAAGTTTGATAACATCGTACTGGTAAATGTAGGGCAGCAGACACCCTTAAAAACGGGTTAAAGTGTAAATTGCTATAATCTCTACTGAGGGGGACACAGAAATATTTATTAGAATTACAGAGCTATGTCTCCTGTTATCTAGAATTTCCAGTTACTGGATTTATTTTACAGATAAATTCACCCATTTAGGAAATGATTCATGAAGGTTCATTTCAGCACTGCTTATATTAGCAAAAATTGGAAACCACCTTGCTCCACATGGAGAGGGCAACTGTAAGTCTGAGGGACAATGAGAACAGGAAGACTTTTGACTGTATCCTATTATTTATTTTTGAACTGTGTGAATGCATGCTTTAAAGCCTTAGCCAGCTGAGGATACCAGACTGGCAACCACTCCACAGGGCTCACTGCAAAGGCCTCTGCAAGAATCAGTACTGGAAGTCTAAGCCCCATGTTCCAACTGCCAGGTAGCATCACTCTGGACTAGTTAGTGCACTGGCCTCCTAGTTTCTTGCCCTACTATGTAGTTTATTCTCAATGCAGCAGGCATTCTTTTCAAATTAAGTCAGATTGTCACTCGTCTGTTCAAAGCCCTACAATTGCTTCCACCCCAGAATAAATATCACTACAGTTGCTTCCATTGCTCCCTCTCTAACCTCATATTCTGCCACCCTTTCCCCACTCACTCCACTCCAGCTGTACTAGGTTCACTCCTGGTTCAGGATCTTTGCAGCTACAGTTTTTTTTGCTTGAATATCAAATCACCTTCTGAGCCATTTCTCAAATGTCAGCTTCCCTACTTTCTTTAAGTATCTTTTTAAAAAAATCCTCACGGGAGGGTATGTTTATTATTTTTATTTTATTTTAGAGGAAGAGGGAAAAAACATGGATGTGAGAGAGAAACATCTATTGGTTGCCTCCTGTATGTACCCTGACCAGGAATCAAACCCACAACCTATGGGTGCACGACACAATGCTCCAAAACTGAGCCACCTGGCCAGGGCTCCCTAACCTATTTTAAAGTGGAAGCAGCAATACCCCTCCAGCCCATGCACTCTTGTCCTCACCTCTCTTCCTGGCTTTTTCTTCAAGCACTTAAGCATCTTAACATATTACATATTTTACTCATTTATTTTATCTCCACAATATAAGGTCTAATAAGGGCTGGGTTTCTTTTTCTCACTGCTGCTTACCCTGCAATTGGGACTATATCTCTTCCACAGTTAGGGCTCAAATATTTGTTGAATATATGGTTTCTCCTTTCCCATAGTAAATTAGCAAAACTAAAAACAGAATAGAGGTAGGAAGGAGTAAGATTGTTAGTGTGATTGCTGCCTTTCATTATAAACCTTTCTGAGGAATTTAAATGAAAACACATATATGGCCCTGGATGGTGTGCTCAGTTGGTTGAGCATCATACCATGCACTGAAAGGTCACTGATTGGATTCCCAGTCAGGGCACATACCCAGGTTGTGGGTTCCATCCCATGTTGGGGTGCGTGGGTATGGGAGGCAACTGATAGATGTTTCTCTCTCATATCAATGTTTCTCTCTCTAAAATCAATTAAAACAACAATATCCCCCGCATACATGTACACATATCTCCCATCAAAATAATTAAAAAAATTTTTAAATAAAAAAGTATTAGATATTTTTATGAAGTATAATTGACAGAACTTGGTAACAGGGTGATGCTGGTGCAGAACTGAAGGAAACTGTCAAAAATGACTTCCAGATTTCTGGCATACTCAGGTTAGTAGATGGTGAACACTGGAAGAAAGTAGAGAGATTACTTCAGTTAGGGGAACATTAAATTCGAGAGGCCTTCAAGTACAGATATCTAGAAGTCAGATCTAGATTCAGAAAAGAGAATGTGCTAGATGTTAATTTGAAGACAATTCCCCATAGGGGTTGATGACAGAGAGAGTATGCAGCTTAAAAAAGGAGGGAAAAAGCTAAAGTAGAGCTCTGAGGAACACAATTTTTTCAAGATGGGGTGGTGAAGGAATCAGGTAAACAGACTGAGGAACAGCAGCTAGAGGAGAGGGGAAAAAGTAGATGAATGTAGCAGTCAGCAGGGTAAGAGTACTTTAAGAAGAGGTCAACTGTACGGAAGGCATCTGTAAAACAAACAGAGGAAAACTGGAAAGGCTCACTGGAGATCACTGGTAACCTTACCAAAAGGAGTAGATCAAGTGTATTGAGGAGTGAAAGGGAGATCATCTTGACAGTTAAAGAGCTAAGCAGAAGCTGATAGGATGTAGGATTCAAGCATAATTTTCTTAAAATAGGAGTTTGCAATTATATATTACAATTATATATTACAATTATATAATTACAATTATATATTAATATATGAATATAACACAATATGCTATGTAGTATGCCAGCTTAAAATTAAATGTGAACAGAAAGGATCCATTCTCAAGGAATAAGTTGAAGCTAAAGAGATAAATAAGTATTTTAAGTCTGGGAGTTAGGGAGCTAGAGCACAAGCAGTTTTTTGATAAATGTTTTTTTTTTTCCTATTTTCATTGGGCCACCAGGAAAAGGCTGAGTTGCAGATGAGGCTGGTTTAGACAGTATGGTAAGTGCTTCAGGCAGTTTCCAATCAATGTCCTCTAGTTCTCTTTGAAATAGATGGCAAGGCCATTTGATGACTTCAGAGAAATGATTTCAAAAACGTATTAAGTTTTGCTGGCCCAGCAGAGAGCAGTAATCAGATTTACAGTGTTACTAATTTACTCATTTGTGATTTTCTTTCACAGGACTCAGCCTTCTGGGTAAATACGGACAATGTGGATGGGTGGATGCTTTCAGGGTTGAGTTTCTCTAGGCAGGAGCACAAGCAGCTCAAAAGAGGCTCAAGGGAGTTTAGGGTATTTGCAAGATAGATGAAGGATAATGGAGTCTAGGCTGGCTGGAGATGGTGGTGGGGAAAGCAAAAGAGCTAATCAGTCCAAAGTAGAAAGGTCCATTTTTTACAAGTTATTTCTTGAGCAAGTGAGCTGGAAGATCAAAGTGTGGGGTGTCTAAATCCACGAATCGGAGGTGATGCAGATGTGGCTGAACAAGGCACAGGTGTACCCACAGCTTTGGGCGGGAGGGGACGAAAGGAAAAGTCACTGGACAAGGAACAAGAACGAGGGGGAGTGGGGGAGTTCACACAGCAGGCTGGGCTGCTGTCATCTGTAAGGCCTGCTTACAAGTTTGGCCCTTGGCTGACATCTGAGAACTTGGATTTCAGGTTTTCCACCATTCCCGGAACTGATAAGAGTGACTCACTGTGCCTAAACTGTACATTCTGTGTAACTCCTTTCAAAGTCCCCCCTGAAAGTTTGAACCTGGTTTCCCCCAGGCTTTGCCTATTCATCTTTTTCATTTGCTAATTTTGCTTTGTGTATTTTTGCTGTAAGAAATCATAGCCATGAGTATGGTTATTTGGGGACTCCCAACTCAGATGGGTAAACCACACAGAAGCTGAAGTCATTTGGAAGAACAGAAGTGCAGAGTAAGAGGAAGGCAGGTATTAGGTTCTTCAAGATGATGGGCAGTAATTAGGTCATTAGATGATCAAATCAGGAGAGTGAAAGGATCACATGACCTCTCAGAGTAATAGAGGTTTCATTGGGAGAGGGAAGAGAGGAAGGACACCAAGCCCACATCCTGAACATAGATTTGTAGGGCAAGAAATACTCTAGTGCCACTACTGGGAAAGGTGATGGTGGGAACAGTGTCCTTAGGGGGTCAAAGGTTAGGCACATAGAGGATTAACCTTGAATCTGCTCTAATCTACACATCTATCTATGTCTACATTGACAATACATCAGGGTTTTCTGATACTCCACGGTAACAAATTACTTGCTGAGCACACTGGTGTGCAGTGGTACTACAGCTGGGAACTACTATCTTTTACCATAGTCTAAGTCCTCAAAAAGTGTAAAACACTTTGGCTTCTCTTGCAGAGGGAAAGACATTGCCAGCATTATTTTAACATCCAAAGACAGAAATTACCCAAATGTGGCATCATCAGAATGGATCAAATGTGGTCTATTAATACAATGGAATATTATACTGCAATGAAAAGGAACACTCTACAGCCAAATGCAGCAATATGTTCAACTCCCACAAACACAATGTTGAGCAAGGAAGCTAAGCACAAAAAAAGCATACACTATATAATTCCATTTATATAAAGAACAAAAAACAAGCAAAAAGCACTCTATACTTAGAAGTCAGGACAGTAGTTATGCTTGAGGAAGCGGGGGGCTACTGGAAGGCAATTGTGTGTGTGTGTGTGTGGGGGGGGGCAGGCTTATGTGGGTACTGTTAATATCCTGATTCCCATGGCTGCTTGTTACATAGGTAATCATGGTATGTGTACTTTTCTGTGTGCATATACTTCAAAACAACAGTGATATTCAATATATGTGAAAAAACAAGTACATATTTCACAACAGTGCATTTCTCATGAATCAATTTTTGTTGAAAAGCACATGCCTGTACAGAACAATGCCAGGCAGGTATACATTCAAACAGTGCTAACAACAGTTAGCTCTGGGTAGTGGAATTGTAGATGATTCTTTCTTTTCTTTTATCTATTTTTAAAAACCATCTTTAATACTTCCCGTATTCTTTCTACAATGTATTACTTTTATAAAAACAAAACAATCGCTTCTCGGCCTTTTGGCCAAAATCAAGTGTACAAAAACAAAACAAAACTATACCTAACTGCATTTCATAAACCGCAACATGTAAGATTTCATACACACTTTGGGACAAAGAAATGCTATTAAACCTGGGGAATGGAGCAAGGGACCAACTCATAAAAAATCTACAGAACAATTTCAGCACAAGCAAAATCCTGAATTGCAATGTTGGGATTTGCATTCTCATCAACAATCCTTGTGAGGCTAACACCCAAGGATTACCAGGATTAGGTTAGTACCAGGATTATAGAAGCATACAGACATCTAGTAAACATGTTCCTGTCCTCTGTACTGGGATGACTGTATACCATTTATAATCATTATAATCTTGCCTGGGCCCGGGCTTCTCACACCCCCTTCAAGACTGGCATTCTTTGCTGTCTTCCCCTTCCACTCACAGACTGCTCTTCAAGCCTAGAGGCAAAGGCGACTTTCTGGGTCATGAGCTTCTTGCTGGCTGCTCTCAGTTGTTTCTGTGCACCTAAAGTATGAGTCACTCTAAGAAAGCCTCATTATTGAACTGACATATGCTTTGGTCTCACACAGCTGCTTTATTTCTTTATAAACAACAACATTGGACAGCAGTGCATTTTAAAGTTTTCCCTTAAAACCAGTATTGTGAACTGCAATCAGATTCAGGTCTATTCTGATATGTTTATGAGCTAAACCCGAGAACATTTTTATCAGTCAGCCAAGTTCATTAAATATGAAGACAGCTGAAATTTAAAGGACACCCATACCACTGGCTAACAGCTCTGCACCATTACTCAGAACAGAAACCACATAGATTCATAGTCTCACCACATGCTCTTATAGCCAAACTTATAAATGTCCCCAAACCAGAAGCTAGCTTTTTCTAACAATGGCTCTGAAACAGGATATGAACCTTTGCATTGCTCTTCCTCAGAAGGCTGGGATTACCCCAAGAGCAATGACTGGGACCTCTAGTTTGCTAGTGCACACACAGGCTGGCTGGCTGTTGCTGGGCTCTGCTGCTCAAAGCTACTCTCCCTTACTTCCCTCACTTGATCAATTCCTATTCAGGGGATACCTCTTTTGAGAAGTTGTCCCTGTGTCTCCATCTTGCAAGAAGCTAAGGCAGCCTGCTCTGAGCAAATCCCTATTTAGCATCCTCAGATTCAGGGGTTAATGGTGCTACTCTACTTCCCTAAATTTGAGTCCAATTGTACTAATACTTCTCATCTTTTAAAAACACAGTCAAAAGAAGCAACCTAGCAAATTTAAGACATCTGAGCTCATTTAGGATATCACTCATCCAGCCAGGCCTGGCTCAGCAGCTGGGCATCGACCTAGGATTTAGGAGATCGTGGTTCGATTCCTGGTCAGGGCACATGCCCGGGGTGTGGGCTCGATCCCCAGTTGGGGGCGTGCAGGAGGCAGCTGATCAATGACTCTCTCATCATTGATGTTTCTCTCTCTCCCCCCCTCCCCTCTCTGAAATCAATAAATATATGTTAAAAAAAAGAAAAAAAAGAGATCACTCATCTTGATTATGTTGTGATACTCTCCCCACTGTCAGTTTAAACTAGCTTATAGTCTCTAAACTAATAGGGTAGAGGTATCCTAAAACACTGAATCCAGCCATTAGATCTGAGCTATTAACACAGGGGCTTACAGGAGAAGCTTCTCTTTCAGGGAGATAACTCAGAAGCAGGGACAACAGCCATGTAAATTTGAGACAGACACAACAAACATCCATTTCCTGTATGCTAGGAACAAAAAACTTAAGTCTCAGTACTCAAAGCAGCCAAACCCTGGAGGCAACGAAGTCTCAATCTGTTTCCCCCAGATTCTGTCCTGTAGAAATGCCTCCACCCCCTGCCCCGCGCACACACACTTAGTCCTTTCCCTCGTCATGCCCCAATTACAGCCTGGATATACCAGGTTTGGAAGGGTGAGGAAATGAAAAAATCATCCTACTGAGAAAATGTCACCAAGGCCCTTAAATGAGGGGGCTAGAAGAGCCAGCTGATATTTTAAACTGTCTTTCTAAACCTGTCTGATTAGAACTACCTGTGGGACTTAGATCCCCAGGCTCCACTACAAAACTTAAGAATGAGACTCTCTAGGTGTGGAACATGGAAATTTGTATTTTAAAAGTGCTCCTCAGGTGATTCTGATGAGATTTGTGAACCACTGAGAGAGAATTGGATGGAGTGGTAACTCCTACTGCAATAATGGGGTTTCAAAATGTTGATACTGCTATCAGAAGTAAGGTCTCTTTACACCTGTCCCTTTGTGTCCCATGTAAAGCAAGCTTGGGGGCAGGGGGGGGTGCAAATTAATTCCTCACTCATTGTCTTCCCACGTGAAGAGAGTTCAGTTAGTACTTCTCAAAGTGGAGGGGCCACTGCTGCACTTTGGACTGGAAAATTGATTATGTGGCACTGTCTAGCATAGTGTAAGACATTTACTATCTCTCATCCTTGCTCTTAAATGCCAATAGTGGTTCCTAGTCATTGGGACAGACAAAAACACATTCCCTCACTTTTCTAAATGCTCCCAGGATATCAGTTCAGACCCTGATTAAGAGCCATTGAGCTGGATTGACATTCCTGACCTATCTTCCCTACCTCTCACTTTAAGTTCCACTTTTGGAGGGAGAAATGGTCTATCCAATAGGTGAATTTAGGAGAAGCCAGACCTTCTCTCTCTCCCCTTTTGCCCTTGCCTGCCCAGAGGTCATATTCTAGCCTGAGGTTTCCCACCTGGCTGTCTCCTCATGTCACAGATTTGAACTTAGGTGTGGTCTCCACTGGGGGGGGGGGGGGGGGGGAGAGGAGAGAAGGGGCTTCTGCCTTTACCTAAACACCTACAACAATAAATAAATCTTAGAAGAAACTAATTTAGTTATTTTAGGGAATATAAACATGACCATAATTCCATTCTGACATTTTAAAGATGCCTTTATCTTTCTATTATAAGAATATATTCCTGTTTAAAGAGAAAGAACTTTGACGAACATTTTTTATTGAAGAGTTTTATTCTGTCTCAGAATAAAAACCTTGCTTTAATATTGTAAGGTGCACTGCAGGTATGCCATGTTGCCAGTTACTGTTGGGGCACCAAATGCCCTAGTCAGTGACCCAGAGGGCTTGGAAAAGGCATGAATTCATATTTTTAAAGCACGTAGAACTGGTATTTACGGTTTTTGTTCTTGAAATAGGCCCAGACATCTCAAATGGTCTACAGGTGTTGCCATAGCACTTGCTTTGATGTTCAGAATGCCTCAGAAAGTGTTCAGTATCATGATATATGGGTCCTCCAGACGGTTTTGTTGTTAACATGCAAGCAAACAGTATTAAACAATATTATCTAAATTCTGGCTGCCAAGTACTGAAACTTAATAATGAAACCAAATTACAAAACATCTTGTAGAGCTATACAAAAGATATAAAATTAAAAATATCAACCATCTTTAAATATTCTAATTCTACGATGCAGTTTTCCACATCTTTATCACTACTGAGTAGTTTGAGAAAGTTAATAAAATCAAAAGAGATAAGAATATTTAAATCTTTGGATCCCTTTTATTCCATGGCCTTCATAAAAACACAAAAGTGGCCAGATTTTCCCCCACTATAGCTTAAAATATCAAAAAGATTTACTAGTAATTTATAGTTAGCAATGAAATCTATATCGAGTCATTTGTGAATCACAGGCCCAAGGACCAGTGTTATGATATCTGATAGGTTGCCAAAATAATTTCTAACACTCTGAATCCTCACGAAATATAACAGAATGAGTCAACTTATCATGACAAAATTCCAGGCATTATCAGGAAGAACAGGTTAATTGATGCCTAGT
Source organism: Miniopterus natalensis (assembly GCF_054644295.1). Taxonomy (NCBI): domain Eukaryota; kingdom Metazoa; phylum Chordata; class Mammalia; order Chiroptera; family Miniopteridae; genus Miniopterus; species Miniopterus natalensis. The sequence goes on from NC_142098.1 coordinate 11,807,619, forward strand.
TTTATTGTCTTAAAAAAGAGGAGGAGGGTTACTTATTTGAAAATACAGCTAAGTACATTCTTATCTATGATTATTTACATTCATATACTGAAAATATCTATTATTTGGACAAATCCTGTGATATGCCATTTACTATAAAATGAAGTTCTTACGATGAGCATGAGTAATTTATCCTTTTTAGATAACGAACGAACGTATCAAATCTTCATTTGAATTCCAAACATTGAAAAAAAAAATCAAAATAAAAAATCTTAAGCCTGGAAAACTATGAAAAAAAGACCCACCCATAGCTCTGCTCCTCAGCACAACTTCTGCAAGGACACAGTATGTTTGCTGACTTTAAAATGTTTATTCTTTAAAAAATTAGTTGCTTTTTATACAGCTATACAAAGTTCTTAATGTTTCTTTGGCAATGGAATATAATGGAATTTTACAACTATATAAAAAAGTTACCTTTGCCTAAGAAACAGTATTTACTGTGTGTACATAGTTGACTGACAAAATTATCTACCATCCAGCACCCTAATTAACTGACGAAATAAGCTACCTCAAAAGGGATATTACAGGATTTCCAAAAAGAAAGAAAGGGCAAAAGACAGACAGATACACACACATACACACACACACACCCCCCCACCCTTCTGTGGCTTGAAACACAGTATCATGGCCCTAGCTGCAGGCAACTTGCAGTAATTGCCAAATACAATTTAGTGATAAGAAAAATCCTTTCAGTGATGAAAAAATACTTGTAAGTCCCACTGAAGTACTGCTTTAGTTTAACTATACATAAGAAATTACTTGACCTTCTGCTATTTCAAATATATTTAATGCTCATTTTTAAAGATGAGCCCCCCCCAATATAACTGCATCATATCTTTGAAATTAAGCAGAAAAACAAACAAACAGACACACAGACAAACAAAAAAACCCAGTGCTGGTGACAAATATACAGCGAATTCACTTCTTCATTCTTGATAAAGACTGAAACCAATTCTCAGGACCACGAAGAGCTAGAAATTCACCTATTTTCAAAGACTTCTTTGTAGACTATGCAGCAACTTTGTTGTCTTTCTAAAAAAGGAAAAAAAATGTGCTGTTTCAAATTATTGGTTAATTAATAATTATTTCTTTCTAAAATGCTTAAGCATACTTTCCATTATCTTTAAATATACCCTCCTTTTATGTATAAATCTGTACCACTGATTTCCAAAAAATACTTTTTACAACTTTCACACCCAGCAGGAGCTCATTATTTGTTTACATTTTCTAGTTAGTAGTAGAGTTTATTTATTTTTAAAAATGTTTTTTATTGATTTTAGAGAGAGAGAGGAAGGGAGAGAGGGAGAGAGGTATAGAAACATCAATAAGAGAGAAACATTGATTGGCTGCCTCCTGCACATCCCCTACTGGGGGATCAAGCCTACAACCTGGGCACGTGCCCTGACTGGAAATTGCACCAGTACCCCCACTATCTTTGGCTGCCATCCCAATAATCTTTAAAAATAATGACAGAACTTAAACCTTCAACATACTAGTCAAATTAATCAAGTACAACCAACAATGTACTTTGAAAGATTAATAAAATCTCTCTCAGTCTTTTATGTCTTTACTAAGTAATAAAATATCCAGACAGTAAAATAACATTTCTCTCCAATGGGTCATGCCAGGAGAAAGCAATGATTTAGGAATTCCTTTTAAAAGATAACTTTTAAATTTGAAATAAGTTTCTGAAAATCAGAGAGTTGACTGGGAAGTTTATAGAAGTAACCAGGGAAAAAGCAGTAAAAATCTCAAGGAGCCTCCAGCTTTCCAGTGAGACTAATCTTAAACTAAAGGCCTGTACACAGAGCAACAGAGCCAGGGGCTTCTACTTTCCTCAGAACTAGTTGCTACCACATACCTGGCTTTTACTGCTGACTCTCACCCTGACTGTTAGAAATACATATTTCCTATGTTAAAGACTTAACTTTATCTGTGCATACACCAAACCATGTGTACAATGTTATTAAATTGGAATATCTATGGCATGGTGTAAATTGGTGGAAAGAGAATTATGCTGAAGATGATCCCCCCACTCCCCACTAAAGCCAACCTTCACATGCTCTGATTTTTTTTTTAACCTTTCAGAAAACTATTTGATTAATCTAGACCTATTAGGGTCCAAAAGCTGTGGTTTTCTGAAAGAAAAAAGCAAAAAAGAGAAAGAAAGAGGGAAAGAGTGAAAGGGAGAGAGAACCATACTGAGTCATCTGGGACACCCCATTGTCTGGATGATCTCTGAAGAATCACATGCTCAAATGGGAGGCAATCTGTCTCATCCACCCTGGTTACTTAGCTTCTTAGCAGCAGCATATAAAACAGGAGCTGGCTCTCCTCTTATTACCCCTGGCCTGATTCCCCCCACACACAAAAAGAAAGTGCCATAGAACCAAACTCGCCATACGTTTATGTTTCTAACATTATCCTTAAGAAAAATGGGGCTATAATTCAAAGAGAGTGAATTTGGCTTTATACATTAGCTTGTACCTAGGTCAAGAGAGTTAACCTCTATGTACTGAGGTGGGGGTGGGAGAGAGGTCCTAGTTTGGCTATTTTTAAAGAGTTCTAAAAATTGATAATCCTATCAAACCCATGTTTTCATTAAACAATCAGATTTGCTTATGCTCAGCCTAAAAATGTAATGATTCATGTCAACAGAGCACAATGAACAAAGCCAACCATTACATGAAGGCTGCTGCAAATGCCATTGAGGTCCACCTCTGAGAAGTACTGTATGTTTGAGAAATGAGTTTAATCCTTGCAGGTTAATCTCTTGTATGTAATAGTGATTACTATTTCTACCTTTAAATGTGCCAGATGGTATGATCTAGAAGGCATGGGCTGCTGAGAAGGCCAGGCTTCTCAAGGCAGGCAGAAGGGTCATTCAACTTTGGAATGGACTATCAGAGGCTAGCCACGTTGATGGGACCTTTGGTGCCACTAAAGGCTAAAGTAGTGTATTCCTAATTAACATATGCTAAGTACTTACTTCAAGCTGAGCACAGCATTTTGGTGGAAAAAGTAGAACACATACTCACTAATGCCAAGAGGCTCCCATCTAGCTGGTGATACAGAACAAAATGCACGAAATAGGGAACATGAATGCATTTAAAATGTATGCTGATGAAAACAGATACTACAGGAGGTGAGAAAAGGAATAAATCAGTAAAGGAAGGAAGAGAAGTTTACAAGGACAGAGAAAACCTTGGGCAAGTCTGTGAAGTGTAACTGAAAGGGAGCCCCTGACTTTTAGCTGTGTCTGACTTTCCACTGGACTATAAACACTAAGAAGGCCGCACCGAGTGTTTTGCTTACCACCAATGTCCAGTACAGTGCTCGGCATACAGGAAGAATTCAATACATTCAGTCAATAAATGAGGTCAGAGTTGGAATAAAAAACAGTGTGTATGAGAGATGATTATGAGTCAACTTGCTTAAATCAGGTAAGTTAGAGGGTAATGAGAAATGGGGCTGGATATGTCCAGTAGGACCCTCACAGTAAGAAGAGGAGGCAGAGCAATGTCACATTAGAACCTTTTAAGCACCAGGGCAATGCGTTAGGGTGAATCTGTCACTCCCTGAAACACCCAAGCAGATTTTGTCAGAAATACACTAGTGCAGATAAAGACTCATGCAGACAACCTCTATAATGCATTCCAATTCTGCACTATACAGGGTGGGGCAAAAGTAGGGTTACAGTTGTTCATATGGAAAATACAATAATTAATAAACAATACAAGAATGCTGTATTTTGCATACTCATAACAGTAAACCCATTTTTGCCCCACCCTGTTTGTAAAAGCGGTTTTTAACTAAAGGCTCAAAATGACGAAACAGTGAGACACAGCTTCAAATGATGTTTGCATTTGTAAGTGCATGTATTATGCACACGGTGATTACTCAAAATTTAGATAAAGTGAAGTAACGGTCCAGTCTTAAACAAACAATGTGACAGCTACTTTTTCAAATATCTAAAATATTATGAAGAGTGTATATATTCTGTGTATTTACAAGGACAGAGTTAAATTAATAGTTTAAATTAATAGGAAAAAGATTTTCACTCAAATTATATGCATGTCTGTGAAATCCAAACAATGAGAGCATCCCTGGGGTGGGATGATGCTTTCAGGAAGGGTAAAGTTCCAGCTACAGAAGTAGTATAAAGTTTGGCCAGGAGGTCAGAACTCTCAGACGCTTCCCAACTGAGATTTTAATGATCTTTAAAAAGGTGTATCAGAGGTAAGACTGTGCAACTCTCCACAAATGTCAAAATTGAGCATCTGAAAGGTTTAATGACTCAACTGAGGTCATACTAGCAATAATTACTAAAATTCTCATTGGGATTGAAGTCTATTTTAAATGCCCTTTTTCTCAAACCAAGCTAACTCAATGTAGTTTTCATCCACTGTCAGTGGGGACACAAACAATGGTGTATCACTAGCTAATCAAACACTTGGAAGAGGCAAAGCTGAGAAAATGGGAAGGTAAGAAGATGATGATATCATTCTGAGGAAGGTTACATTCTGAGGAAGGTTAAGTTTAAGCTGATCACAGGCACAAAGTAGGTGAAGATGGAGCAATGCGGGTGGAAGCATATGAGGTCCAAGATGAAAAACTCTTTAGAAGCTATGCATTGACAAGCTGCAAAAGGGAGGAGGGAAGGGAAAGTGAGAGAGGGAGGAGGGAAGGGGGGCAGAGTGGGAGACAGTGAGAGCGAGCAAATGAGAGTGAGCACACTCTGGCACACTTGAGCATATGCAAGAGTGCAAACAGGAGCAGGAATGCTAGCAAGAAGCAAACTGAATTTTCCAGGCAGAAAGAATGGATAAAAAAGGTCCTGAGACACGAATAAATTTGTCCCTAAACAAGACAAGAAGGCCCACATATCTGTGGCAGAGTGAACCAAGAGGTGTCCCACTGGCAAAAAGAACTAGAGAGCACTAGACTTCTAACCTGGAGGCACCTTATAGGTTGTGTTGAGAAAAATGTGTTGTTTTATTAAAAAAATATAAGTGTATTTAAAAAAAACTAGAAAGAAAGATTTCAAGTTAGGTGGGTGGTGGTCAGTGTCAAAGACTGCAGAGGAGTTAAGGGCAAGTATTTGTGAAAAGGCTACTAAATTCTGTAAGAAAATGTCACTGGCAAGAGCAGTAAGTTCCTAAGATACAGTCTCCTAGCTAGAATGGCAATTTTGCAAGTTATAAGTGCTGCAGCTCCATCAGGACACCATGGCTGGATAGACAAGAGCTAATAAAAAGGCTAATTTTCAGTAGTCTTGGCTGTGATGAGACAATATCAAAGGCATCAAAATTAACAGACCAGGCCTGGCCGGGTAGCTCAGCTGGTTAGTGTTGTCCCCAAACACCCACATGCCAAGGTTGTGGGTTCAATCCCCGATCAGGGTACATACAGAATCAATCACTGAATGCATAAATAAGTGGAATAACAAACTGATGTTTCTCTCTCCCCCTTCCTCTCTAAAATCAATCAACAAATAAAAATTTAAAAAAATTAATAGACCTGACCCCAAAGCCACTAATACTGAACCTTTAAGAAAGATCTTAACAACTGTCAGTTTTAAATATATTGGACAATGAAATTCCTGCCAGCAGGTCTTTTTTCAGCTGCCCCTTGCAATTTCTAGTATGCCTCTTTACTAGGGGATATTGATCCTTTCTGTGATTATATACCTTCATCTCCACTATCCCTAAAAGTCAATAAATTAGGATAGTGACATAGATTTAATTTACAGACTCTTTTAAATAAGTAAATAATATATATAAACATACTACACAGAGCTATACAATTTTCCAGCAGCAGTTCCCAAGTGTCAATATATCAAGAGCTTTTTAAGGCCACGGCAAAATAAGAAAACCAAGGAAAATGTAGTTGAGTTTTTCACAAAACTAAATTAGGAGCACTGACTCAGGAACAAATTTACTAGGTTCAAGACCCAGCATCACCACTTACTAGCTGACCTTGGACAAGTTATTTAGTATATACTTTTCCTCATTTGTAAAATGGGGATTAAAAAGAGAACCTACACCACAGAGTTGCTGTGAGGTTTAAGTGAGTTAATATGTGAAAAACATTTAGAACAAAGCCTAGTGCATGAAAAATACTATAAAATACTATTTAATAGCTGTTATTAAACGTACAGGTTTGTTTTCCTAGTCTTTTGGTGTTAAAGCATACTTTGTTATCTGAAATAAAGATGGTATGACATAATCCTTTTTTGGATAATACCTGTAGTGGTGTCCTGTGCCTCCAACAAAAAATAATTAAAAAAAAAGAAAAAAAAGAAATAGTCCTAAGTCAGTTTCTAATAGCTTTTTTGGGGAAATTCTACCAGTCCATAAAATCTAAAACCATAGCTCTATAATAAAAAGACAAAAAAGACTTATTAGCTAAGAAGTTACAGCTCCTTAAAATTCTATAAATATCCTAATCAGGTAAAGATGAAAGTTATACAAATGCCCTAAAGTATTCACTCAAAATAGATAAAAGTAAAAACATTTTGAGTTTCATTAAAATGCATGCTGTTTGAAAGGTAGTTTTATGAAAAGCATATAATACTTACCCTATATTCAAAATCTGCAAACTCCCTACCCCCACGACCTCCTCTGAATCCACCACGAAATCCTCGAGGGGTGGTGAAGGTACCACCTCTGCCACCACCACGCCCTCGGCCACCACGGAAACCAAGACCTCCTCTGCCTCTATACCCCCCACGGCCACGGTTTGGACGGAGTGGGATTCCAAATGTTTCAGCATTTAATCTTCTTTCTTCAGCCCAGGTTGGTCTCCGTTCTCTATTATAAGCACAAATAATCTTCAGTGTATATCAGGTTTTAAAGAACATTTTCAAGCAAAACTATGTAACATTAATTCCTAAATTAAAGCAAAGCAATTCCTAAAGATCAAATAAGAATAAGCATATTATCTAAGTCATCACAAGCTGTCCATGGCAATATGTTCCTATAATATTCTGTTAAATTTCATGTGAAAATATGACCAGTATTAGGCTCTTGCAAATAGTTAATAAAACAAAGAAACATAACACCACCAATATAACGGGAATTCAAATATAATGGGATTGGCAATTAACTCTACCCTCTACTCAGTCCCAGTGGAAGAGAAGGTAAAGCCAGGAAAGGAAACCCTGTCTCGGAAGCTGGGAGCAGAAGGGTAGGTCCAGTATGATCATACTGCGTCACCAGTATGATCCTGGCCCAATCCCTGGACCTGATGTCTGAAGCAAGTGTCTGGATTGCTGCTGCTGCTATCCTAGAGCCCAATCACAGGGCTCAGTATCATCTCCATTCCTGTTTAAACTGCGGTAAACAACTGCCACCAGGTGGCACTAAACTGCAGCCAGGAGTAGGACAATTTGGATTGGTCAGCAGAAACCGTGGAACTCTATTTAGTTTGTTATGCTAGGTTCTTCAATTAACCTGACAATTTTCTGGATCCACATTTACTGAAATGCGGCAGAGTTTTATGATATCAGCAAACTTCAAAATAACATTAGTACTTTTGGCTCTGGTTTTATTTGAACTACATCGTAGAGGGGTAAAGTAAAAGGTCTTACTTAGATGTTAGATGAACACTTCTGTTTTATTTACTAATTTAAATTTTAGTATAATTACTTTCTTTTAGCAAGATAAAACATTAAAAAATTGCAGTAGATATTTTTAAGTATTCATTAAACTTTGCGAATTTATAAATCATTTTACACTTCAACCTCCTAAGAGCTTAAGAACAGCTTAAAAGACTGTACCTATTATCATCACAAGAAATATTATCAAAGAAGGACTTAGTTTTGTCATAATAGCAGTTAGGTCCAAGTGGATCTTCTTCATCGGCATTTCCTTCACTGTTTTGAGTATCAACTCCTGAGTCTCCTTTATCTTCACCATTTACAGGCTTCTCCTGTTTCTCAAGTTTATCTTCCACTGAAAAACAAGCACATACCATAAAAGGCAAGACTTGCACTAAACACCGATGATTCACAAGTCAAATAAAGAGTATTTTTTGAGTAGAAAAAACCCACCTTTCAATTTAAGTTTATTATGAAACTCTCTGTCAATTTCCTCCTTGTTAAATTGTGCATTTGCACTTTCAAAGTCAAAGTCTTTCTCAAATTTCATAGGACCATCTCGCCGAATACCAAATCTTCCCCTGCCACCTCGATGGCCCCCACGCCCTCTCCTTGGAGCTGAAGGAGCACCTGGAACTATGTTAATAAAGAAAAAATAAGCTGGTTTAAGACAGAAGCCATTATTTTTTTATTATATTAAGTGGTCAACAGAAATGCTTACAAGTTATACATTACATTTGTTTTTTATTTAAAAAAGAAAAGTTTCACTAACATTTAATATAGTGCACATGAAATTTATAAACAGTATACATGAAATTTATATTTATGGGGTCTACACTCATATATGTAGCTGATAGAATGTACAACCAAACAATGTGGGAGACTCTGGTACTAACTGTATGCTCCTTGAGGGCAGGGTCTATGTTTTGCTTATTTATATCTCATACTTAGAGAGTACCAAACACATAGTGGGTTCTCAAAATTTAGGAAGTCTTTTATGGAAAGGATCACAGGGACCAAGATTTATAATAAGAAAAATAAATGAACATGAATCAGAACAAACTGCAAGGTGGAGGCATTATTTCCACATCACAAATAACACGAAAGACAAGCAGCACCAGGTCTCAAACATTCCAAACACTTCCTACTCCATCTTTATTGTCTCCCTCTAAGTGGCTCCATATTATTCAAGTCTTCCTGTACCTAGTCTTTCTCTACAATATAATAACAGGACTTATATCCAGTGCCAGAGAAATAGTTATAGAAAAAACATCAACCAGGAATATGACTACTTGATGTGAGTTAACAGAAACATATAGAGCACAAAGCATTATCAATTCAGTGATTAGAATTATGCGTAATCTTTATTTTTATTGATTTCAGAGAGGAAGGGAGAGGGAGAGCGTCATTGATCAGCTGCCTCTTGCATGCCCCTGACTGGGGATCGAACCGCTGTCTCCTGGATCCTAGGTAGATGCTCAATGGCTGAGCCATGCCAGCTGGGCTATAATCTTTAATACAGACCTCCAGACAAAGATCAGAAGTGACTACAGAATAACAGGTTTGTGCTCATTGAAGTTTGGCAAACTGCCCAAGTTTGAGAAAACCAACCACGAAAAAACCAGCAGCATATCCAGACACTTAAATTTAGTTAAGCAGGGCAGTTATTATTATTTTTTAAAATATATCTTTATTGATTTCAGAGAGAGGAAAGGAGAGGGAGAGAGAGAGATAGAAACATCAATGATGAGAGAGTCATTGATGGAGCCCACAACCCAGGCATGTGCCCTGACCGGGAATCAAACCCTGATCGCCTGGATCCTAGGTAGATGCTCAACTGCTGAGCCACGCCCAGTCGGGCGTTAAGCAGGGTATTTAAAACATCCAACTTTACTATTAAAAAAGGCCTTGGCTACAGCCAGGAAGTACTGCATGATCTTTCTGTCTTGAGGAAGAAAAAAAAAGTTGGCCTTTTCAGGTGACTCAGTTGGTTAGAGCATGGTCCCGTACATCAAAGGGTTGTGTGTCCCACCCCCAGTCCAGGCATGTAAGGGAGGCAGCCGATTGATGTTTCTCTCTCACATCAATGTCTCTCTCTTTCTCTAAAATCAATAAACATATCCTCATGTGATTTTAAGTATAGTCTACATCTACATATTATAAGAAAAAAATCTAAAAGAATATCCACTGCTCTGTCAATGAGCTCTTGGTGATCAATTATGAAGGGGAAAGATAACTTTTATTTATTATTTTATATAACTTTTAAATGATGGAAGTATAGTTCTTTTTCCAAATTAAAAAAGTAGCAACCAGAAACTCTGTATACTATGGCACAAAGCACATTCAAAAACACATATAAAAATGTACAGGACAAATGAGGTGTTTACACATTTAAAATATATCTAGCTTTTTAAAATTGAGTGAAAGGCCATTTTCCAATTCTTACTTGAGTAAGGTAATTACACATTGCCTTAACTTTTTAATTTGGAAGAGTTTTAAATTATAATTTATTTTCTACTAAGTTAGCAAGTATGAATTTCACTAAATAATATAGATTACAAAAGATAAAGTATACAATTTTATTAAATCAATAATCATGAAAGAAAATTAAAGTTCCTGGCCAATTACTTCAAAAAAGGCTCAGGGGGTAAATAATTTAAATGAGAAAATGTCAAACTTTTAAGGTACAGATAATTCTATTTGTAAAAGCATAAGAAACAATGAAAACAATTTTATAACGCTAATATGAAACTGACACAAAAACATAGAAATACAAAAGATAGTACGAAAGTGAAAGACACATAATAATGTCGCCTACCATCAAATAGGGTTTATTCCAGAAATGTAATGCTTAAAAAAACCTATTATTTTAAAATAAATAGACCAAAAAACAAACAGAAAAACCCCACAGAACAAAACAAAAAACCAATACCCCCAAAACAACAAGAACAAAACCCCTGAAAAAACAGTCCAGAGTGGTTCTATGTGCCCATCACCCAGCTTTCCCTCCAAAGCTAACATTTTAGTTACCTAACTGTATATTATGAAAACCAGGAAAATTGACACTGGTATACTATAATTAACTACATTACAGATCTCATTCAGATTTCAACAGATTTTGCATGTACTCATTTTTTGGTAGTCTTTATGTATACTTCCATGACATTTGGCGACATATATAGATCTATACAACTACCACCAAAAAATAAAAAACTTTTCTGTTACCACAATGAAACTCTCCTGTGCTACTCCTTTATAGCCACCAACCCTTGCCATTCTTCTTTTATTTAAATCCTTACCCAAGAATATTTTTTAAAATCAACTTTTAGGAGACAGAGGGAGGAGAAAGGAATACTGATTGGTTGTGTCATAGACATGCCCTTACTGGGGATTGAACCCAAAACCCAGGTATGGCCATGCAGGGCTGGGAATTGAACCTGCAATCCTTTTGGTGCATAGAATGATGCTCCAATCAACTGAGCCACCTGGCTGGGACAACCATTCATTTTTTTTGTTATGTGACTTTTTATTTAATTTAAAATATTTATCTTTATTGTTGAAAGTATTACAGATGTCTCCTTCCCCCCCATTCGACCCTCCATCAGGCCTTCAACACATTATTGTTTGTGTCCATGGGTTATGCATATAAGTTCTTTGATTAATCTCTCCCCCCATCTTCCCTCTGAAATTCACCAGTCTTCCATGCTTCTATGTCTCTGTATCTATTTTGTGCATCAGTTTATTTTGTTCATTAGATTCCATATATGAGTGAGACCATGTAAAACTGAATTAGGATGAATTCAGAAAACCTGAATAGGCCAACAAGTGATGAAATCGAAGCAGTAATCAAAATACTCCCAACAAACAAAAGTCCTGGTCAAGAGAGCTTCACAGGGGAGCCTTACCAAGCATTCTACTTATTACAGTAGTCCCTTTAACATTTCTTGCAATGCTGGCTTGGTGGCATTTATAAACTCCTTTAGCCTTTAGATTTTCTGGGAAACTCTCTATTTCACCATTTATTTTGAATTATAGATTTGCTGGATAGAGTAGTCTTGGTTTCAGATCCTTGCTTTTCATTAGGTTGAATACTTCACGCCATTCCCTTCTGGCCTGTAGAGTTTCTGATGAGAAACCAGCTGACAGCCTTATGGGATCTCCATTGTAGGTAACAAATTGTTTTTCTCTTGTTGCCTTTAAGATTCTTTGCTTGAATTTTTGGCATTTTAATTATGATGTGTCTGGGCGTGGGCCTGTTTGGATTCTTCTTGCTTGGGACTCTGTGCCTCCTGAACTTGTGCGACTTTTTCCTTTACCAGGCTAGGGAAGTTTTCTGCTATTATTTCTTCAGATTCTTTAACCCTTGCTTACTTCCTTCATCTAATGGTACTCTTATGATGCAGATATTGTTGTTTCATGTTGTCCCACAGCTCCCTTAAACTGTTCTTGTTTTTTGTTTCTTTTTCTTTTTTGAAAAAATTAAAAAAAAAGATCTTTATTGATTTCAGAGAGGAAGGGAGAGGGAGAGAGAGATAGATACATCAATAATGAGTCATTTATTGGCTGCCTCCTGCACATCCCCCACTAGAGGGCGAGCCTGAAACCCAGGCATGTGCCCTGACCAAGAGCTGAACCACGATCCCCTGGATCACAGGTTGATGCTCAACTGCTGAGCCATGCCAGCCAGGCAACTTGTTGTTTCTTTTTGGATCTCCGATTGAGTGCTTTTTTCAACCCTGTCTTTTAATTTGCTGATCTGATCCTCAGCTTCCACTAATCTGCTGTTTAGCCCTTCCAATGTATTTTTTATTTCTACTATGTCATTGTTAATTTCCTTCATAGTTTCCACATCTTTTCTCATGCTGTTGAGCATCCTTATAATCATTATTCTGAACTCTGTATCTGATAGATTGCTTATCTCCATTTCATTTAGCTCTTCTGGAGAATTCTCTTGTTTTTTCATTTGGGGCTTGTTTTTTTTGTCTCCCCATTTTGGCTTCCTGTTTGGGTTTGTTTCTATGTATCAGGTAGATCTGGTAGGACTCCCAGTCTTTTTGGAGGGTCTCTGGTGCAGGCCAATGTCAGACATTGCTTGTGACTAGCTCTGGGTACCCTATTTGGAGTTATCAGTGACCCACAGTTTGTAGCTTCCTCTGCTGGGGCTAGGTGCGTTTGAAAAAGACCAAGATGCGCACCAAGGTGTGCTTTCCCAAGCCCAGGGTCCACAAGCAGATAAGGGAAAGGCTCAAAGCATCCAGAGCTGACTATTATTCTTAGTCTCTTAATGAGCCTTGGGCTGTAGACCATAGCAAGGTATAAACTCCACAGGGTGAGGCCAGAGGTTTTCCAACAGGACAGGACAAAAGCTGCTTGGATAGGAATGGTCTGCCTGAGGAGAATATCCTCTATAGTACGGGGGGCGGGGGGAGAATGACTCAGCACAGGAAGCCATATGGCCACCTTCTGAGCTTTATCCCCAAAGGCGGAACCCTGGATTTTTCTCACACAGCTCTAGTCCAATCTGCCTTCCCTTTACCAGAGCCCAAGGTGAGTGGCTGCAGACAAAATTTTGTGAGTTGGCCCTTTAAGAGGGTGCTTATATTTCCAGCAGTATCTCCCTGGCAGAAAGAAACCCCTGCTGTTTTTCATAGCCAGAGCACCAGTACCTTTCTCAGTCTGGTGCTGTGGGCTGGGAAGTCCAGCTTGGGGTTTAGACCCCAGAGTTCTCAGTGGGAGCCCCCACAGCTGAGATATCCCTCCAGAACTTCAGCTGCTTCCTGTGGGCTCCCGGACAGCTCTCTTGGGCCTCCGCACTTCCTACCAGTCTCTATGTGGCCTCCATTTTAGGTCCTTGGTTATGGGGGTTCACTCCAGCTAGTCTTCAGTTGATTATTCAGGATGTTTTTTCTATATTTTAGTTCTAATTCCAGTTTGATCCTGGGAGAGTGTTACTGTAGCTTCCACTTTATCTATTGCCATCTTGGAATCTCCACCATTCTTTTTTTTTTTTTAATAGCAACTATTCACCACACATTTCAAGTGTTCTCTCTATTGAGAAGCAAAAATACTGCTTTCATATCCAAGTAACTTACCTATTTGTCTCTTGCTATCATTTCTGAGTTGCTCATTTTCTGGTCTTGAAACTTTGTGTACTTCAGCTATAAAAAATACAGAGTAACAAATTCACTCAGGACACAATCAAAAACTTCTGTAAAGTTAGAAATGAGAAAAAAAACCAAAACCCTCCAAATCTATACCCCCACCACATCACTACTTTGAGCCAAATTTGAAAGAATGAACATTCTATCAAGTTCAGTTTAACCTTCTAGGATCATTCATAAAAAGTGTATCTTTTTAATGAAAATAAGGTGAATGGAAAATGTCGATGAGTCAATTAAGGAATTAGTAAATAGCTAAAGTTCTACCTCGCCTGTGCTCTTGATTCTCTATTGCTTTTTGGCTGGTAGATGGTAAAGGCCTGGTTGATACAGGGCTCCTTCTCCCAACAGGTGCTGGAGCAGGTAAGTGAGCCGAGGCGGTCTGTACTGCTTGTTCCATGGTAGGGCTTTTTCTCAAAGGATCTAACTGAGGGCTTGAACGACCTAAAACGTAACCAAAAGATAAGAAACTACCCTATCCTTTGGGGATTTCAAAATAACCTAGACCCTAAAAAATGTCTAGTTTTATTTTTACCAATTCAAATCCTTAGCGCAAATTTGAATTCATCTACTTACTAGACCAGAGTTTAAAACTGATTATCTTTAGTGGGCTGGTCACTCAATTAGCTAAAAACAACAACAACAAAAACCCCAAACAACAAACTCTGGAATTTTATCTGTATTTCTACCCATTGAAATAAAGTTTAAATAAGTTTTTAAAAAATGTCTGCCTGGTACAAGATTCCCCAGGAATCTGTTATCAAAGATCATGTTGTAGGTCAGATGCAGATTTACCCCAATAACCATAACCACAAGATTGTATTGATACTTTAGCCATTATTTCCAGAGGCTTTAATATTTTTTCTACTCTCTGAAGATATGTCTAAAGTGATACCTTTCTATCTATAGGTATTATCTCCAATAAATTACTATTATTAAGAAAGTAAAGAATTAGAGAGTTAGGTGAAGTTCTTCAATACCTTAGGGGCTTGGGTAAATTAAACATCAATACTAAAAAGGCCAGCAACAAATAAACCCTTCAGATAATTACACAGTAGTGACAATCATTCCTTGCCATTTAAAAAATCTTTTGACAAATTTTCCCTTAATATAGGTTTTGTGCTTACTAACTCCTTTTTTCCTTTTACAAGAGCCTGGTGACAGTATGAAAAGAAGAATGCAACATCGGGTGCTACCACCACATTTTTTTGTACCTACAATGTTTGTGATAAATCTCTGTTCAAGGTGCTCTTATATCTCATTATATTGCACCAAAATGTTTTGCTTAAAAAAATTATGCGTATTAAAAAAAAAATCCCAAATACGCTGCAAATATCAATAACTGGTGAACTGGTGAGTGCTGACAAAGCACTGGTGGTTGTAACACTGGCTGCTTCAGTGACATTAGTAATACTCCCCAAGTTCAAGGTTATCTAAAGTATGCAATTGCAAAAGTGTATCACCATTTCCAGCCATTAATGCCAAAGTTTACTCTGCCATTGATGGAAACACTGTATATAATGGGAAATCATGGTGGTTTATTTATATAAATTTTGGCCTATGAGAAGACATTTTATAATCACTTATAACCTTATAAAGGGATTTAATTATAAAACAAGTGCTAAGTTTTTTGAAAAACCTATTGTGTAGTTAATTTTACAATACTACATTAAATGACCTTCTAAGTTTGTAAAATTTATTTCATCAGGTTTTTCTTTGAGAAAAGACTGTATGACAAGTATTACGGAACCACAAGTGATAGGCAATCACAGCAAGAACTCATTTGCTGTGTACTTTACAAACCTTTGTAATTAGTCTACTAGCAATGATGGCAATTTTGTTATAAATAAGAAAAGTACAGGTGATACTAGATATATTATTAGGAATAAATACAATAGCTATTTCAGTATAATAAAAACAAACCCCTTGAGCTATCTTCACATGCTTATCACAGCTGATATTCTAGGTGTTTTAATTGTGTAAAATTTAGAAATTACAGTTGATAAAAAAAATTTATTTATTTTTAATTGATATCACAGAAGAGAGGGAAAGAGAGAGAGAGAAGTATCAATGATGAGAAAGAATCATCGATCAGTTGCCTCCTGTATGCCTCCTACTCGGGATTGGGCCCGCACCCCAGGAATGTACCCTGACCAGAAGTGAACAGTGACGTCCAGCTTCAAGGGCTGACGCTCAACCACTGAGCCACACCAGCTGGGTGCCGCCATTCTTTATATAAATATACTTCCCTTCTTCTAATAAATACGTACTTAAAATTTTAAAACAATTTATTTAAAATTTAGTTTAGTTCTAAGTATGAGAAGTAATCTAGTTATTTTCCCCAAATAACCAGGCAGTTGTCTGTCCTAACATCCCCTCTATCATATATACTAATTACTTATTTATACTTTGATCTGTTCTTGAATTTGTTCATCTCTTAATTTATTCCTGTTTTATTTTATGCATAAAATATTATCGAGTAGGTAAGCCCTA
Organism: Miniopterus natalensis; assembly: GCF_054644295.1. Taxonomy (NCBI): domain Eukaryota; kingdom Metazoa; phylum Chordata; class Mammalia; order Chiroptera; family Miniopteridae; genus Miniopterus; species Miniopterus natalensis. Next base: position 11,823,909 of record NC_142098.1, read on the forward strand.
TCTCATCACTTTTTATTTTAAAAATGTGTCTAGCTATAATTCTATGTTTATTTTTAAGATAGTATGTGTATCTGTTTTATTAAGTTCTCATACCATCCCACTTAGATTTATTGAAAGTACAATAAATTTAATTAATATGACAAATAAAGCCTTCCCAATACTTTATCTCTGTATCTAGGAATAAAATGATTCTCTAATTATATTATCTTATTAGGTCCCTCTATTGTATTTTGTAGTTTTCATCATAAAAGTTGGTCTTATTTCTTATTATATATTTTATACGTAATTCCTATTTCTCATTACTGTGAACATCAACTTTAATCCCCACTACATAATTAGTAGATCAGGTTTTAGAACAACGATCAATTTTTGTACATTTACTTTACATTTTCCCTCTAATTTAAGTCCCTTAATAGTTTTAGGCTTTTTAGTGAACTCTTAATTCTAAGTAGAAAATCATGGCACTGACACATAATGCTATTTCTAGTATCTACGCCTCATTTCTTTTTCATGTGTTCCAGATTTGGATAAAAATTCCAGAACAATGCTGAATAGCAATGGTGACAGGCATCCTTATTTATGATTTAATAAGAGTTTTTCTGATGCTTCTATATTAAGGTTAATGTTGGCTATTGATTAAGAGCGCTAACATTTACTGATCATGTTCTATGTGCCAGGCACTATGCTAAAGGCACATTTACATTAAATGTATACATTGAAAAAAAAAGTAATCCTTATAGTAAGTCTGTTAGTTACCAGTAAAGTCCCATTTTATGGTTTAGGAAACTAATGCTTAAAAAGATCAAGTATTTCCTCTAAGAAATAATAAAAAAATAAAATAACAAACCAATACACATAAACACATATATGCAGTTAAATTAACCTACAAAAAAGTCTGAAAATATGCACAACAAATATAAATATTTCTTATTTCTGGGTATTGAGATTGTATTTTAATTTTTTTCCTAATGCTTACTGTATTTCTAATTCATCTACAACAAATCTTTAGAATGTTTAAAAATTAAGTTATTTTAAATCAATCTGAGTAATAGTAACTACGATTATCTCAAAATATCTAAAGTGAGAAAGATAGGATTATGTTTAGCATTAGCTCTATTTCACCCTCAATAGCTTTTGAAAACATTGTCCTGTTATTATAGCATCTTTCTGAAATGAGTTCACATTGTTTTGTTTAAAAGCAATGAGCCGATAACATCTACTTTGGCAGGAGATATAAATAGATCTGGAATCTTGGGACCACTGAAGGCTATGAGACTGGATGGGGGAAAAATATATTTAAAAAGGATAGTTTAAGAAGCTTATTAAAATGCTGACCCCACAAGCTTCAGGGATTCTGATGTAGCAATTCTCAGGATCTGCATTTTTAAACACTCTAAATGATCCAGTTGTGGGTTGTCGACACTGAGAACCATTGCTCTAGATCAGCGATTTTCAACCTTTTTCATCTCATGGCACACATAAACTAATTACTGAAATTTTGTGGTATACCAAAAAATGTATTTTTTGCCCCTCCGACAAAAAAAAACCCACCACAGGTACTGTATAATTTTCATTCATTCACACTGAGCGGCTACTGTTGTATTAGCTGTTATCGTTTTTAAATTTGACAATTTAAGGGAAAAGAGGCCAGTGCCCCGACATGTTTTAAAAATTCTTGCAGCACATCTGTTGAAAATTGTTGATCTAGATCCTGTGAAAATGCTAGGAAAGATGCAAGAGCATAATGAATATTTTTTCCTCAGCTGTTATTTCAAATTCATCAAGGACAGTTCATTTTCAGTGGTGACTCTGGGATTAATCTGATATACTTAAGTATTATTATACAATTTATATTTTATTTGCTTTGCAAAAAAATGTCAAACTTACAGAAAAGTTCACTGCTTCAGTTTTATGATCTAGGAATTGTAAAAAGTCTAAATAGTGGAAATCATTCAATCATATACTTATTACAACAGGAGTTAGGAGAAAATTTTAAAAGAACCAAATAAAAATTATACAGGTCATTTGCAAGCTGCAGAAGTTCTTACAGTCAGAGAAAGATAAAACCGGTATAGAAGTTTACAATGGAAATATTTGAAAGAAAAAACAGCTTACCTTGAGATAACTGTGTTTTTACAGATCTTGTATCCTGTGTAAAGGCAGAACCAACCGCGCTACTCTGAGACAGGGTACTGCTATTTGATGTTTCTGTTCCAAAGGATGTCAAGGAGCTTCCAGCTTTAAGAGATTTTTTTAATGACAAAAAAATATTTTTAAAAATTTAAAACCTTCCCATTATATAAAGTAATATACCATTTTAATGATAATTTTCATCACCCTCCTGTATCACTTACAAAAATTAACAATCCCGGAAATTAATGAAAGTGCATCAAAAATTAGTTTGAGGAATCTCTGACAATACAGTATAGGAAAAAAGCAAGTCAATATTTAATCCAGCATCCCAGATGCAAAAATTTTTCTAAAATATATAACAGTGTCCTGAGCAGTTATTTAGATGGGACAGCAGGGATGCACACTGCATAGAGAAGTAGCAGAAATGGTACGTTCTACACCAACATTAAGGTTGGTGCAGACAGGTCCCAGTATTTACAAGGTAACAGACAATGGATACCAGTCCATTTTAATGCTTCTACTCAGGATGGCATTGTGGGGCTGCATTCTGCCTAAAGCAACCAAAAAGTTTTAGTAAGGGAAGTAACAAATCCCTAGAAAGGGACCAATTCTTTGTTATGCTAGGTTATGTCAATCTACTTTCTTCCTTAAGTTTCTGCAGTATTTATGGATCATTCACTTTTCTTTTGAAAAAATATTCTTAAAATATCTAAAAAAATTTAAAAAGAATTAAAAAAAATTTTTTTAGAGAGGAAGGGAAACGGGGAGTGAGAGAAACATTGATGTGAGACAGGAACATCGATTGCCTCCTGCATGCCCCCCCCGCCCCGGGATTGAGCCTGCACCCTGGGCAGGTGCCTTGAACTGGCAACCTTTCAATGCACAGGAAAATGCCTAACCAACTGAGCCACAATGGTCAGGGCAATCATTCACTTTTCATATTATGTGCTCTCTTCTTCCTATTTAACCTATGCAAATTTTCTCTAGGAGAAACTATTTCCACAGCCCTTCTCCCACCCCTAAATCCAATCTAAAGATGGCTTTCAGAATAATCTTTCATGAAATACAAATATAATCACATTACTACAATGCTGATGGCTTCCACAGCTCTAAAGATAAAAGTTCAAACTACCTACACTACACACCTCAGTTTATATGGCCCTCTCCTTATCTGCCTACCTCTTCTCTTATCACTTTCCTTTTCACCAGTCTACTCCACAAAAGTGTATCCATCACTGTTTTTTTTTAAATCCTCACCTGAGGATATTTTTTCCATTGCTTTTCAGAGTGCGGGGTCAGGGAGAAAGAGGAAGAGAAGAAGGGAGAGAGGGAGAGGGGGAGAGAGAGGGAGAGAGAACGATATGAGAGAGACATATAGATTGGTTGTCTCCTGGCTGGGGCAGGGGATTGAGCCTGCAACTGAGATACGTACGTGCCCTTGGCACGGAATCAAACCTGGGACCTTTTAGTCCATGGGCTGAAGGTCTAACCACTGAGCCAAACTGGCCAGGGAATCTACTCTTAAAATATTTGAAGACTAAGATCATGTCCATCACAGTCTTCTCATTTCTAAGCTAAGCAACTCCAGTTCCTTCAACTACTACTCACCTTCACATTTACCCCCCACCCTTTGTCTCCTAATTTAATTCATATCTGTCCTAAAATGCAGCATCAGTGCCTAGCACAGCATCTCAAGATGAGAACTAATGGGAGTCTCTTGGAGTGTGATCCAGTTAGGCTGCAGCCCCAGCTAGCTCATGAAAGGCGTCACATAACCTCCCACAACATACCCAGAAATGTGGGACAGTGCTCTCAATTCTGTGGGAAGCTGAATCCATCTCATTATTCTCCGTATTTCTGAGCAATGACCAAGACATAAGCCACTCTGATATGTATTCCTATCTCTATGCTGTTGTGCCCTCACCTGATCCAACGCCCTGCTCCCCCCCCCCCTCCCCGCGTGCTCCCTGGCTGGCCATCTCCTCTAGATCCTTCATCTCTTCTGAGTTCTTGGTCATACCACACCCACTGCCCTTTCCCTAGCTCTGCTATTAATTTACCTCCAATTATTTTTTTATAAAAATATATCTTTATTGATTTCAGAGAGAGGAAAGGAAAGGGAGAGAGAGAGACATAAACATCAATGATGAGAGAGTCATTGATCGAGCCCACAACCTGGGCATGTGCCCTGACCAGGAATTGAACCCTGATCACCTGGATCCCAGGTCGACGCTCAACCACTGAGCCACACCCGGCTGGGCATCAATGGAGTATTAACATTCCCAACTATAACTGTGTTTTGATCTGTTTCTCCCTTTAGTTCCGTGAGTAGCTGCTTAATATATTTCAGTGCTCCCTGACTGGGTGCATATATATTAAGAAGTGTTATGTTTTCTTGATTTAGTGTCCCTTTTATCATTATATAATGTCCATCTTTGTCTCTTGTTATTGGGTGAGGATTAAAAAAAAAAAGTTGAAAACAAGAGACATAGTTTAAAATTTGGCTTAATTTGTGCCAACAGACTATATTTGAGTTAATACCTCTTCTATAAAACATCTGTCACCTTAACGCTACAGTTTTCCTCCTCCTCGTTTAACAACTTTTAAATACGTTCTCTAATTAGCCACTCCACAAATTATCCCACCAATACAAAAATAAAAAAAGGTTTTTATAAATAAATTTCTTTTTATAAATAAATTTTACTACAAAAATTACCCTACCAATATGAAAAACAATCTGCCTTTGTGGTACCCAAAGAACACCAAACCAGCAAACCCCAATAATGTTAAAATTAGATAAAAGCATTACAAGGAACATGTATTTCACCACCACAAAATACTGTGATTGAGGGGCAGGTAGGCTCTGAAGAATGGCAGAGCAATGTTTACTATGTAGACACTATGTGCTAGACCTTGTTCAAATGCTTTATACATATTAAGTCATGCAAACTTCACAGTAATGTAGGAGGTAAATACAATAATAATCCTAATGTTAGCAAATTATTTGATTTAGTGAAAGTTTAAAAGAATAATGCAACTTGCAATTGTCTCTTATTTGATTAGGATTCTAACAGTTATAGCTAACATAGGGTATACCCAGATTTAATATGTATTATTAACACTGGTTTTACTACTTGGATAGGTTTGGGAGGTACAGGAACCAAAGTTACACTATTTCACCTATCCAAGAATAAGTCTAAAAGGAATGAAATATATATAGTTTTTAATTTTGAAAAATGTCAAACCTATGTCAAAATTGAAAAGTGTACACTTGAATACCTTAGCTAGATTCACCAACTGCTAACATCTTGCCAGGCCTATTCTGTTTCTTCATTTCTTTATGATATACACACTTCTCTTTTGCCGAGATAGGGTACAATCACCCTTAAACACTTCAAAACTATTGCTCCTAAAAAAGGAACATTCTCCTATATGGTTAACCACAAAACCATTACTACATCTAAGAAAATCAACAAAAACACCACCATCCAACAGTTAATCCGTACTCAAAGTTCCTCAGTAGTCTCTACAACGTTCTTTATATAAACTCTTTACAAAAACCCAGATCTAATCACATATTTGGATGCTATGTCTCTTTAGTGTCCTCCCCAAGTGTCTGTATTTCACAACATTGAATCCTTTGGACTTCTGGATATATACAGTACATTTCTTCACGATTAGAATCTGCATTTTCAGTAAGAACACCATGGAGATCAAATTGTGTAACCCCTTCCCCTCTCCCTATAACATCACATCAGGAGACATAATGCAGAGCTATAAAAACGAAAAAAAAAAACCCCACTGAGTTGATCTGATTACATCTAGCTTTTGCACACAATAAATGGCCTTTGTCCTTCAAGTAGGACCGCTATTGGCCCAGCTCTCCTATACATTCTCCTTATAGTGTCATATTTCTAAAACATTGTTACTATAAACAATGCATTAAGGCCCCAAATAAGCTATATGTGAACATCTTTCATAGGTGATGTTAAATGGGATAATAATCCGAATTCAACATAATATAAACCCTCCTTCATGGCATTATTATTTCCTAATCACAATGGCATTATCTCCAATTCCTTTGGAAACCTATCCTATTGGAAAAATGCTTACTTTAAATGAATGTATCTTACGTAAACTTAAAATAACATTCAATGAAATTTGATAATTGGATACATCTAGGTTGTTGTTTTTTTAAGTGACTATTCCAGGAGATGACCATTTTATTTATTGATTTTAGAGAGAGGAAAGGAGGGAGGGAGGGAAAGGGAGGAGCGAGAGTGCACAAGTGAGTGAGTGCAAGAAACATCGATTTTGTTGTTCATTTATGCATTCATTGGTTGATTGTTGTATGTGCTCTGACTGGGCCCGCAACCCTGGCATATAGAGATGATGCTCTAACCAACTAACTGAGCTACCTGGCCAGGGCCAAGAGATGACTATTTTAGACCCATTAGTCAATAATAAGGGCATTAAATAAAGCCTTTAAAATAATAGGTTACAAAAGGAATACCAAACAAGATGTCTAAAAATGCATGGTTAAAAAAAGAAAAAGAAAAAAGCAAAACGTACCAACACCAACAGCACCAAACTGCTGCCCGACTAATGAACTTGGACTGAACTGACTGTATGTCGACATCCTGCCGAAAGGGCCATAGGAACCCACTGACTGGAACGAAGAAGTAGATGAGCCTAGTGAAGACTGAAGAAAAACCATGGGTTATTTTTTCAGGCTCTAAAAACACATATATAATGGAAAAAAATCTGGATATTTACATTTTTAAGAAAACTATTAAATTATAACTATTAGACACAAAAGCAATTATAATCTTATAATATGCATTTAACATCAGAACAGTTGAATAATCTTCTGATTTCACTATTTGTATATATAGCTGACCCTTGAACAACATGGGTTTGAACTCTGAAGGTCCACTTATATGCAAATTAGCCAACCTTCATAGCTTTGGTTGACTGAATCAACAAATGAGAGGGCCGACTGTGTGCTTTGTCCTATGCCATTTTATATAAAGGATTTGAGCATCTACAGATTTTGGTATCTACAGGAGGTCCTGTAATCAACCCCCTGAGCAATCTGAGGGACAACTATAGTTAAGTTTTTAGGGAGTTAAAAGTTACATGTGGCCCAGCCAGCGTGGCTCAGCGGTTGAGCACTGACCTATGATCCAGGAGATCGAGGTTCGATTCCCAGTCAGGACACATGCCCGGGTTGTGGGCTCGATCCCCAGTTGGGGATGTGCAGGAGGCAGCCAATCAATGACTCTCTCATCACTGATGTTTCTACCTCTCTCTTCCTTCCTCTCTCTGAAATCAATAAAGATATATTTTAAATAAATAAATAAATTCCCCAGCTTTTTCTTCCTTTATTTAGTCCCTTATGATCTAGAGAGGAAAACTTAGATGAAAACAGTATCCAGGTATTTTAAATATTTAGGGAACTAGAAAATGGTAAGCTATATGGTCGGTCATTCAATTGGGAAAATTAAAAACAAACAAAAAACCCTGAAAACCCAAGAGGGGCAAATGCTAAGGCTAGTCATACGCATGAAGTTTACTTCAACTCCAAGACAAAATTATTATCAGTTACCTGAACGATAGCTGGGTCCTGAGGCAAAGAACATTGTGGTTTTGGTGGCTCACAAACAGTGAGGTCTTTAATATCACTTCCACGGAATATAATGTATTCAAAAACTTCATCTCGAGGTGGTATTGGACGATCTGTTGGTCTGTCTTCTGTACCAAAGGACCGAACTGGTAAGAAAACAGAGGATATGAGGTAAGTGCCTGCTCATCATATTCAGGTAGTGCCTCTTATAAGGGCAAGCACTAAGTTCCAAGTACTAAGCAGCAGGTCTTAAATGTCACCCACGAGAAAGTATTCATTAAACTATAGCTAAATAATTTTTTTAAAAGAGGAAAATAAAGTGGGTTTTGCCTAGAGCTAAGTGTATTCAATTTAAACGATTGTATTACAAGGTTTGGTTCTTCCTAGATTTTTATTTGTTTTATCTTTGGTACTTGTGGTGAGAGGAAGTGTATAATGTCCTTTCTTTCACTGTTGGTTTATTTTTAATGTCCTCATTCAGCAAAATAAAAAATCGGAAGCTTATGTGATATTTCCTGTGTGTGCATGTGTGTGTGTACGGGGGGGTGGGGTGGGGTGTGTGTGTGCGTGAAGATTTACCCAGTCCACAAAATCCCAAAGGTTGGAGAACTGAATTTTGGAATTAAGAGAAGACAATGAAGGGAACATTTATCTTAGTGAGATAAGTAGGTCACCTAGAAGCCCAGCCAAGCAGGTATTAGCTATTTAGCCCAATGGACAGCCCAGGTTACCTTAATTCTCTACTTCAAAATTAAACCTGATTATTTTAACACTTAAGACAGCATCACTCAAAGTTAAAATGTGGACTGCTTGCATCAAGGTAAGCTAAAACGATTTCAAGGGAGAGGGCCCACAAATCTGCATTTTAAACCAATTCCTCCAGAGTTTCTTATGAATATTCAAGTTTCATGTTCACTGTCTTAGGAGACTTCTGAAAATGTCTGCATCCATATAGAAGTTACAAATAAGAAAGTTTGAAAGATCACACATTACCTACTTAAAGAGCATCCTAAAGGAATTAAACTCTACATTGTGCAAAGTTTTGAATGTATGCATATTCCCACAGAGCTGATCCAAAGCTAGGCTGAAGATGAATGTTATTTCAGTTTAAATAGTGCCTTTTTTATTTTTCAAAAAAATCTTTATTGTTGAGAGTATTACAGATTCTCTTCCTTCCCCCCACTCCACCCAATCCCTCCCTGCCCCAGGCCTTCACCACCCTATTGTCTGTGTCTACGGGTAATACATATACGCATATACTTTTTTGGTTAACCTCCCCCACCCCATCCCGAGATTCATCAGTCTGTTTCATGTTTCCATGGCTCTGGTTCTATTTTACTCATCAGTTTGTTTTGTTCATTAGATTCCTTGTTCATTTATTTTGATTTTTAGATTCACTTGTTAATAGATTATGTATTTATTGTCATTTTATTGTTTATATTTTTATCTCCCCCCCGCCCTTCTTCTACTTAAAGAAGACCCTTTAACATTTCACTTAATACTGGTTTGGTGGTGGTGATCTCCTTTAGCCTTTTCTTGTCTGTGAAGCTCTTTATCTGACCTTCAATTCTAAATGACAGCTTTACTGTATAATCTTGGTTGTAGGTCCTTGCTTTAATCACTTGGGATATTTCTTGCCTCTCTCTCCTGGCCTGAAAAGTTTCTATTGAGAAATCAGCTGACAAGTGTATAGGTGGATCCCTTGTAGGTAACTAACTGCTTTTCTCTTGTTGCTTTTAAGATTCTCTCTTTGTCCTTAAACCTTTGGCATTTTAATTATGATGTGTCTTGGTGTGGGCCTCTTTGGGTTCATCTTGTTTGGGACTCTCTGTGCTTCCTGGACTTGTATGTCTACTTCTTTCACCAGGTAAGGGAAGTTTTCTGTCATTATTTTTTCAAAGAGATTTTCAATTTCTTGTTCCCTCTCTCCTCCTTCCGGCACCCCTATGATGCAAATGTTGGTATGCTTGAAGCTGTCCCAGAGGCTCCTTACATTATCTCCATATTTTTGGATTATTTTTTCTTTTTGCTGTTCTGATTGGGTGTTTTTTACTTCCTCAGATTCCAAATCGCTGATTTGATTCTCGGCATCCTCTACTGTTGATTCCCTGTAAATTCTTCATTTTCCTGTAGTGTATCCTTCATTTCTGACTGGTATTTTTTTATGTCACTGATGTGCTCACTAAGTTCCTTGAAATTCCTAAGTTCCTTGAGCATCCATATAACCACTGTTTTGAACTTTGTACTGGTACTTTGCTTGCTTCCACTTCATTCAGTTCTTTTTTTGAAGATTTCTTCTGGTCTTTCATTTGCGACACATTTCTTTGTCTCCACATTTTGGCTGCTTCCCTGTGTTTGTTTCTATGTATCAGGTAGAGCTGCTATGTCTCCTGGAATTGGTAGAGTGGCCTTGTAGGGTTCAGTAGGGCCCAGTGGCTGAGCTTCCTCAGTCATATGATCTGGGCACTCTAGGTGCACCGCTGGTGGGCTGTGTGTACTGTCCTATTGTAGCTGAACCTTGACTGCTGTTGGCATCAGTGGGAGAGATTAACCCCCAGGCCAGTTGGTTGTGTGGACCAGCTGCGACTACAGCAGAAGAGCTATTGTACAGGAGATGCCCCTGTGGAGCAGGACTTGCTTCAGTGGGACTCCGGTGCTCACAGAGTCTGCCCCTTGTGGATGTAGTAGGGTTGTATTATAGTGTGGTCTGAAGCTGACCATTGGGTACACTAGCTCTGGGGCCTCCTGGAAGGTACAAAGTCAGCTACTGCTTGTGGCCTGCCTAGGGCCACTTGTCACAAGCTACAGAATGATCTTCAGATGGCTACTACTTGTGTTGGGCTTAGAGGTGCCCAGGAGAGGCCAAGCTGTGAACCAAAGCAGGCTGCTGCTAGTGACAGGACTGGGACCACTTATTGAGAGGTATGGGACACTCTGAAGCCAGCTGTTGCTTATTTGAGAGATTTTAGGAAAGTCTGAAGCTTGAGTCATGTCATGCCATTCATATGGAAAAGCCACTGCAAACGGCTTGGGTGGGGCAGAGTCTCAGGGAATCACCTGAGCAAGGGGACTCTGTGGGCCAGGTTGATGAAGACTCAGATATGGCGATTGCCTATTAGCACTGTGGCGAGGAGGAAAGCTGCCTCCCCCAGTTCTTGCCCCGATGCCAGACAATTTAGTTCCTCCCTGTATATCCCTGGATCCTTCCAAGCTGCTGCCCCAGGACTGGAGCTCAGAAGGAGTCCAAGTAAGTCCATGCACCAGAGGAACTGCCGGGGTTCTAGTCAGTTTGGCTCAGGGGTTAGAGCGTCAGCCCATGGACCGAAGGGTCCTCGGTTCGATTTTGGCTAAGGGCATGTACCTTGGTTGCAAGCTTGCAGTAGGTAACCAGTTGATGTGAGATGTTTCTCGTTCTCTCTCTCTCCCACTCTCTCAGAAAAGGAAAAATATCCTCTGGTGAGGATTCGAACAAACAAACAAACAAACAAACAAACAAACAAACAAACTGCCTGGGACTCCAGCCCCACTGTTTTTCACAGCCAGAAGTTATGGAGACTTTTTTTTCCTGGCACTGGAACCCTGGGCTGAGGGGTCTGGTGTGGGGTTGGGATGCTTTGCTCCTTACGGGGGACCTCTGCAACCAAGATCCTCTGGAGTAAGAAAAATGCCACAGCTGGGTGTCAGACTTGCCCATTCTGCCACTCCTACCAGCCTCAATATGGCTTCCTCTTTAATTCTCTAGTTGTAGGACTTCCGGTCACCAAGTTTCAGGCAGTTTTGAATGATGGTTGTTATGTAATTTAGTTGCAATTTTGATGTGGTTGTGGGAGGAGGGGAGTACTGCATTTACCTATGGTGCCAGCATGACCCTCCTCGATAAACTGTGCCTTTTTTAATCCTAAAAATTCTTTCTAGTACTTAGGAGACTTCTAGGAAAGATGGTGGCATAGGTGTAGGTTTGCAGAAGAATATCCCTCCCTAAAACTAAATAAAATGAACACAAATTTTAAAATATCCCCAAGCCAGGAAATTATCTCGAACTCATACCATGAAATTTTGTTAAGAAGTATAATTCGAATGCTGAATGAGTTAGTCTGAACTGGAAGATGAATCCCAGAAATGATATGTAGCATGCCCTTATAAGTTTTCACTGGCACCCACCAACTTGGTGAATAAGAAGAGGGGAAAAGATGTGATAAGGGAAAAGATGTGGAAAAGAATTGAAACTCCCTTTCCCCTGGTAGCCAAACAGTACTTTATCAGGACAGAGTGACAAAGTTCTACATTTTGTCCTTTATCCAAAAGGAAGGCTAAAGAGTCAGAAAAAGCAGGACTAAGAAAATTACAAACAAATCAATCTCCCTCTTAACCTCAGCAGCAGCAGCAGCAGCAGCAGAAGCACTACCACCACCACCACCACCACCCATGTGTAATGTCCCAGCCCTCCAAAGTAATAGATTAGTACATCCTGAAGCAGAGGAGGGGAAAAGTCACAGAGAAGCTCCATTAGCTTTCCAAGGTTTAACAAAACCATCAAAACTATACCCACATATTCAAAAGATAGATGAATTGCTTTATATTAAAAGAAATAAAAAAAAAAAAAATCAACTTTACACCTTAAGAAACTAGAAAAAGAACTAATGCTAAATCCAGCAGAAGTAAATAATACAGATTAGAGCAGAGATAAACAACACAGAGAATAGAAAAACAGAATCAACAAAACCAAAAGTAGGTTTTCTGAAAAGATCAACAAAATACACAAACCTTTAGCTACAGTGACTAAGATGCAAATAATTAAAATAAAAAATGAAAACAAGGACACTACTACCAGCCTTATGGAAATTAAAAGGCTTATAAAATAATCGTATGCCAAAACTAACTACATAATCTAGATGAAATAGAAAAATTCCTAGTTACCAAAAGTGACTCAAGAAAAAATAGAAAATCTCAACAGACCTACAACAAATTAGACCAGTAATCAAAAACGTCCAAAGAAGGACCAGTTTCACTGGTGAATTTTACCAAACATTTAAAAAAAGAATTAAGATCAATCCTACTCAAATTCCTCCAAAAAAAAAGAGAAGAAAAGGGAACACTTTCTAATACATTCTAAGATTATTACCCTGATACTAAAAGTCAAAGATTCCATAAGAAAACTACATATCAATCTCTCTTATTAATATAGACACAGAAATTCTCAACAAAATACTATCAAACTGAATCCTATAGTACATTAAAAAAAAAGTATATACCATGACCACTTGGGATTTTATCCTAAGAATGCAAGGGGGAACCCCACACGATCATCTTAATAAATGCATGAAAAAAAAGTGACAAAACCTAACACCATTTCATGATAAAAACATTTAGTGAACTTGGAATAGAAGGGAACTTCTTTAACATGAAGGGCATATATGAAAAACCCACAGCTAGCATATTCAATGGTGAAAGACTGAAAGCTTTCCCCTAAGACCAGAACCAAGACATGGATGCCCACTTTCACCATTGCTATTCAACAATGTATTAGAAGTCCTAGCCAGCACAATTAGGCAAGAGGAATAATAGGTATACAAATTGGAGAGGAAGAAGTAAAACTATCTCTTTTTGAAGATGACAGGATTTCATACATAGAAAAGACCATAAAATTCATTAAAAAAACTACAAGAGCTAATAAATGAATTTAGCAAAGTTACAAGTACAACACCAACATATACGAACCAGCTATGTTTCTACATACCAACAATGATCAATCCAAGAAAGAAATTAAAGAACAAACAACACAATTCCAGTTATAGTAGCATTAAAAAAGAATATTATCTAGGAATAAATTTAACTGAGGAAGTCAAAGACTTGCATATAATTATAAAACATTGCTGAAAGAAATTAAAGATCTAAATAAAAGGAAAGTCATCATGTTCATGAACCTGAAGACTTAAAATTACAATGCTCCCTGAGTTATCTACAGATTCAGTGCAATCCCTATCAAAATTACAATGGACTTGAAAAGCCAATCCTCAATTCATATGGAACTTCAAGGGAGCCCAAATAGCCAAAGAATCTTGAAAAAGCTGGAGGATCCATGCTTCCTGATTTCAAAACTCACTACAGAGCTACAACAGTCAAAACAGTGTGGTACTGGCAGAAAACCCAAACATCTACGGCTAAATGATTTTAGACAAGGGTCCAAGAAGACCACCCAATGGGGAGGAAGAATAGTCTTTTCAAAAAATGGTTTTGGGCCCGGCCGGGCGTGGCTCAGCGGTTGAGCGTCGACCTAGGATCCAGGTGATCAGGGTTCGATTCCCGGTCAGGGCACATGCCGGGTTGTGGGCTCAATCAATGACTCTCTCATCATTGATGTTTCTACCTCTCTCTCCCCCTCTCCTTTCCTCTGTCTGAAATCAATAAAGATATATTAAAAAAAAAAAAAAAAAGGTTTTGGGACAACTGGAGACCCACATACAAAAGAATGAAATTGTAATCTACCTTACTCCATATATAAAAATTAACTCAAAGTGGATGTGATAGTGTGACATAAGAAGACATATTTTTTGGTTTTTGTCTCTAGCTCCTGGCCAAAGTTCCTAAAACCTTCGTAGTTTCCAAAGAAATAAAAGTACTAAGAGCATGAATCTTTTGTTCTAATATTTGGTCTTTGACCTCAGTTCTTGACACAGAGCTCCTAAATCCCTTGGAATTTCCTGGATGACAGCAGCATCTTTTGCTCTAATGAGAACTCTTGGTGGGCTCCTGAATAGCTTCAGGAAAGAGGCTAGTCATCAGAAAGACCAAGCTATGATTAGAAGCTTGGAACTTTCAACCTTATCTCCCATCCTCTGGGGAGGGGAAAGGGACTGGAGATTGAGTTGATAATTAATCATGTCTACACGATGAAGCCTCCACAAAAGTCCTTGAACTACAGGGTTTGGAGAGCTTCCAGGTTGGTGAACATGTGAAAGCGCTGGGAGGGTAGAAAAGTCATGGAAGCTCTGCACTCCTTCCCACCTATCTTGCCCTATGCGTCTCTTCCATCTGGCTGTTCCTGAGTTATATCATATTACAATAAATTTATACCCTAATAAGAAAACTGTTATTTTGAGTTCTGTGAGCCAGTCTAGCCAATGATCAAACCAAGGAAAGGGTCATCAGAACCCCTAATTTATACCTAGTCGGTCAGAAGTATAGGTCACTACTGTACTGGCATGTGAAGTAGGTGGCAGGGGTGGGACAATCTTGTGGGACTAAGCGCCTGTGCAACCTGACACTTCAGACAGTGTCAAAATTGAACTGAACTGTAGGACACCATTGGTGTCTGAGGGTTGGAGAACTGGTTGATGTGGGTAAAACTCCCACACATTTTGTGGTAAAATGTATCGAGAGTAAATTGGTGAGCAGAGGAGAAACACAGATTTTTTTCTTTTAGTGGTTGACTGACCTAAATATAAGAGCCAAAACTATAAAACTACTAAAAGAAAGCGTAGGAATAAGTCTTTATGACCTGGAATTTGAAAATGAATTCTTAAGAATTGACACTAAAAACATGAGCAACAGAAGAAAAAAATAAACTCGACTTCATAAAAATTAAAACCTCTTGTGCATCAAAGAACAGTATCGAGAATGTTAAAAAACAAGCTATGGAATGAATTTGCAAGCCACATATAAGAGTTTAATATCTAGAATGTATAAAGAATTCTTAACAACAAAAAGACAACCCAATTAAAAGTGTACAAAACTTGGAGACACTTCTCATAAAAAGATATACAAACAGCCAAGCTCATGAAAAGATGTTTAATCTTTTGGTCAATAAGGAAATGCAAATCAAAACCAGAATAAAATACCACTCCACTAGTACAAAGATGGTTTCAATGAAAACAGAAAATAACAAATAGACAAGGATGTAGAGAAATAGGAATGCAGCTGCTATGAAAATCAGCTTGGTGGTTGTTCAAAAATTAAACAGAATTACCAAATGACTCAACAATTTCACTCCTATAATATGAAAACCTATGTCCACAAAGAAACTTGTACATGAATGTTTAAAGCAGTATTATTCATAATAGTCAAAAGGTGGAAACAATCCAAATGTCCATCAACAATGAGTGGATAAACAAACTGTTTTTTAAAAACTTACACACACACACACACACACACACACAGAGGAATATTATTCAGGCATAAAAAGGAAATGCTGATACATGTTAACAGTTAGAATGAAGCTACAAAGCATTATGCTAAGTGAAAGAAGCCAGACACAAAATGTTATACATTGTATGATCCCTTAACTATCCAGAATAGGAAAAGCCATAGAGAAAGAAAGCAGATTAGTAGTTACTGGGGGTAGGAGGTAATGGGAAGAGATTAAGAGAGGCGGTGGTTGCACAACATTATAACTAGACTAAATGTCACTGAATCATATACTTTATAATGGTTACTGAATATTATATGAATTTCACCTCAATAAACCATACACACACACACACCTCGTACAAATACAGCCTAGAAGAGAACACACAAAATGATAAGTCAGTTAGAATGTTGACACTAGGAATGGTTGTCCTCTATATTCTAAACTTCATCAAGTTGTCACATTACTTTAATAGGTATTCTAGTTTTTCTTATTCCCCAAATTAGAAAAGCCTATATTTTAGGCCAATGTTTAATAAAAGAGAGTGAGAAATAGGTAAAATAATTTTCTTTATTAGACTTAAAGAATATAATCAACTCCCTGGTATGGATAAAAATAGTAAAAGTTTATTACTAAAAATGCAGCCAATAATTGCCTCTATTTGCAGATCAAGGCAAGTTCAAGTATCACACTAATCAAACCTGGTCACCAGTGTATTAACATTTGTATATATAGTCATAATACATAGCTAGAGGGAAGAGCTGTAGTGACCAACTTCCCAATACAGTATCTATATTATAAAACACCAAAGCTTTCTAAGTTTAATGTGATAAACATACATGTAATCAAGTATACTTAGTACCCCAAATGACATCATTAATATTTTCCACAAGCCTTAATTTTTTGACACAAACTAAAGATTATAAATTAGACTCTGATATCAATTGATAAAGAAGAAAAACAAGTCTGCTAGATACCAAAAAGAGACAGCAATAAACAAAATACCGAATTAGTGAAGAAATGCCCAAAAGTAAGAAAAGTAAGGCTAAGTTCAAATAAAAAATTAGAATAAAATTTATGATGTAGTTTTATAGTTAAAACTCCCCCAGTATCAGTTGTAAGACCTGGTCCAAACCTACTTATCCTAAGTTCCAACCAAGCTCACTATTCTCAATACACAGAGCAGGTTTTCTTTCCTCTACCACAGCTCCCACATCCAACCTATCCTAAATTTCAGCTTTAGACACTACTTTACTACTTGTATTTGTCAGGGCTCTCCAGGAAAAGAGAACCAACATGATGTGTACACACACACACACACACACACACACAAATTTTAAGGTATTGGCTGTGAAAAACCAAAATCTGCATCGTAGGCTGGAAGGCTGGAGACCTAAGAGTTGCAGTTAGAGTCCAAAGGTAGTCTGCTGGCAGAATTCTTTTGTACTCTGAGGAAGTCAGTCTTTGTTCTAGTAAGGTCTTTAACTGATTGGATGAAGCCCACCCTCCTCAGCATGGAGGGAAATCTGCTTTACTCAAAGACCACAGACTTAAATATTAATCTCATCCAATAAATATTTTTACAGAAACACCCGGAATATTTGACCAAATATCAGGGCACTGTGGCCCAGCCAAGCGGACACAAACTTTATCATCACATAACTCTACCAGTGATATTTTCAGGTGGAAATAATATGTTCTTCAAGCTTCCTTGAGTCTTGTGGGAAAGACCTTTGTAGCCCTAGCCGGTTTGGCTCAGTGGTTAAAGCATCAGCCCACAGACTACAGGGTCTCGAGTTTGATTCCGGTCAAGAGCATCTACCTCTGTTGTAGGGTTGACCCCCAGCCCGGTCAGGCACCTGCAGGAGGCAACCAATTGATGTGTCCCTCTCACATCGGTACTTTTTTCCTCTCTGAAAAGCAATGGAAAATATCCTTGGGTGAGGACCCCCCCCCAAAAAAAAAAGACCCATATATTTCTTTTCTCTTCTCTTTTCAACTTACACATACTTTATTTTATTGAAAGCATTCTTATGGTACATATGTTTTACATAGTTGATCTCTACTTTGTTCACACTGCCTTCAATGAGTCAATGAGTTGTATTTGGGTTTCTATGCTTGAAACTCTGCTCAATTGCTGCCGTGACCATTGGTTTGTTTTCTTTTAGAATCAAGTTGGGTACTTTCATATAAAATCTTATTTTTAATTCCTTCTCTGGCAATTCTTTCCTGGATTCTTAGCTTAGTATAATTATACCTACAATGGAACTAGCATCCTAAAGTCACCAAGATAAATCCTCCTCCTTCAACATTACATGATCTTCTAATAGTTAATAAAAAATGTCCAAGGCCAGCCACAACAGATCCTAACGAACCATATAATGCCGAATCCTGTGCACAGGGAATGTTCTCGACATCTAAAATTCCTAGGAGCTTAAAGGACTTCCCCTTCCCAGGCTCATCAGGCTACTCCCACCAAGGGCTACTGCCTACGGAACCCTTATATTTCTTTTCACCCAAAGTCATCTCCCACAATTATAGGTTTGAGACCTTGCTCAGTTAATTAGCTCCTCTCATTTGCAACTCTACTTGCTTCCTCCATGCAAGATTCTTCCCCTTGGATTACTAATATACGTAGATTTACTGAGACATATCTTTCCCTCAACCAGGAGGTTTCAGACCGAGTGTAAGGGAATAATTACTAGTGAGAATAAGAATTTAGGGAGAGTGGCATGAAGAAAGAATTGTAAAACCAAAAAGTCATTTAAAAATTTAGATGATACAACAACAAAAGTAATAATGCAAAACACATTTAGAAGAATCATTTGAAACTGTAGATAAGATCTTAAAACATTTCTATAAATCACAGGATGGCAAAAGAAAGTTGATCTATATGCATTATTATCAATCTGAGAGAATACAATAACTTTAATACTGTCTTCCTCTATTAAATATAAGTCATTCCACTATGCATTTTCTGACTAAGGAAAATTTTCAGAAATAATAACTCTTCATGTGATCAACAAATAGTTAATTTGCATGTACAAGGGACACGAGGAAGGAAAAGATGCTGAAACAGTACGAAAAGCTTGACAGGCACACACAAAAAATGAAGATAAAATGAGAACATAGATGCACCTAATACTTTCTAGCTAGGGGAATCAGAGAGTGATAATACTCAAGCAAAGTCCAAAAGGATAAACCTGATTCCCTCCTGATCCATTCTCAAGTTTGGTTGATAGAAGCCACTATATGGTTGTTCAGTTCTTCCCTGTTCCTTGCCCCGTCAATTTTTAAAAGTCCAACCCATTCTCCTAATTTCTCATGTATCTGTTCCTACCTCCCTATTTTAACTGGCTGAAGTCTACATTCTCTTTAAGATTCCAACTGGCCTTACTATTGTCCGCTTCTATGCTCATCCCCAACTGATTTTTGTACAATGCTGTCAGCATAAACTTCCTAAAGCTGGACTCTGGAATGCCACTTTATTGGCTAAACACTTTCAATGGCTCCCCACAACCCACCAAGAAAACTCAGACTTCTTAGCCTGTCATTCAAATGACAAACCGAGTAAGATAAACTTAGCAGTGGAAGGTAAATAATAAGGAATTGGGGGGGGGTCCCCAAGTCTGTTATTTGACACATTTTCATTGGCACTTGAGCCTTCCAAAGCTGTTTTTCTCTTTCCTCTGTGACTTCTATCTCAATCTGTTGCATTGCTCAATTCTTCAACAGCCATATACAGAGTAGGGGAAGAGCATTCCAATTCAAGGGACCCTTATAAAAAGATCCCAGATCTGAAGGAACTTGACTGACCAGAAGACCTAAATGACATCTATAGTGTGGTTCCACCTTAAGTGAATTGAAAGGTGTTGTGAGCCAGGATAAGAGTTTTGGACTTTGTGGTTGTCTGTGTTTGCTTCCCTGATAGACTGCAAACTCTCTGTGGCCTGGGACGGAACACTTCTCCCCAGATATCCTCTTCATGTGGCTAATTGTGACTTACCTGTCAGGCCCTAGTTTAGATACTGTCTTCAAGAACTTTGTCTGTATTGCTCTTTTGTTTCCTAGTATCTAGCATAGTGTCTAGCATGTTGTCATAGTAGGCACTCAGTAATTCTCCTGTATTAACAGCTTATCAAATAATAAGCACCAGGCAGATACAAGCTTCTCTATTTGCCCCATTTGCTTCATGTTGTCTTTAGTGTGGTAGGTTACCCCTGCTCTCAGCTGTGTCTTGGTTTCTCCAGAATCTCTATCTTATCCTCTCCAGAGAGAATCAGAGTTGGAGAGGAGTAGCTATCCAGTTGTATAAAATGCAAAAGGGGATTGGAAATATCACCACTGTTGAAACAAATTGAGTTAATCTTCCAGTTTTTAGTTTTGTCTTCACCCTTAATTACTTCACAGTCTTCTAGTTTCTATTAGCACCTGCTGACTCCAAATCCTGAGCCTTTTAGAAGTTTTGGTGGAAATCAAGTTACTTACTGGCTTTACCAACTGCCTACTCAGATTGCAGCTTTCTCAACTCTGCTAAGAATGAATTTAAACTCATCCATTTGCTTTTTAGCCTCCAAAATTTTGTTGTTGTCTTTCAAAATTGACTTTGTCCTTTATGGGTTTCTGTCTTTTAAAAAGAAGTGACTCTCATGTAGTTTTACTAGGATTTATTAACGGAAAGTAAAAGCATATCCAATCTGCAGTCTAAATTTAATTTTGACTCTTAAACTTCTTTCAGTTGGGCATTCTTCCTTGCGGTTGGTTTTATATTTTAATCTCCCAAACTATAAGGCCAAGAGACAGAGATATGAAAACATGACATAAGAGAAGAAGATAAATGCATCCCATAAAAATTAAAACAACAACAACAAACAAACACAAGGGGTGGGCAGGATGGAAACAAAACAGAAACTAATCTGAGAGTCACAAAGACAGAGACAGAGAGACAAAGACAGACAATTTATTAGGTTAAAGAGACTTGAGTCTGCAGATTTACAAGGTCCACAGAGAACTACTCAGTAAAAAATACACCAGTGTTAAAACTTCTGAACTCCAAGAATAAACTTCTAGAGAGAAAAATAACTGAGAATCACACGGCATCAGCAACACTAGAATGTTAGAAGACACAAATCAGTAACTTCAAAGTTCTACAGAAAAAAAGAATTCTGAATTTGGAATAATATAGCCTCTCAATCAAGTAATCAAGAAAATCACAGGTTCATTAAAAAAATATGCCACTCACACATTCCATGTTTTTGTTTTTACAATGACAAAGATGCACTCAGCAATATTAGGGGGAAAAGAGAACAAAGTAAAAGGCCAATACTGAGTAAACAAGAAACAGGAACCCCCAGGGTATCTATAAATAGACTGGTGAGAGATAATGGACTAGAGTAGAGCAGTAGATGTGGTAAGAGGTCAAATATTCTGGATATATTTTGAAAGTAGAGCTGACAGGATCAGAAACACATGAGGTGTGAGAGGAACAAAGGTATTAAAGATGACTCAGAGGTTTTTGGTCTTACCAACTAAAAGAATAAGTTGTCATTAAATTAGATGGAGAAGCCTGACGGGGAAGCAGGTTTGGGACATGTGGAATGGTAGATGTCCAGTAGACATTCTTCCAGGTGATGCTGGTTGGATATCTAGCAGGTTCTAGAATAACATTTTTTCATTTTAATGTTGATGTGACAGGAACTTAACTTCTGTTTATATCATCTAGCCTACGGTAAAACTGGTTTCATTATACACAGTTTCACTTAAAGTCACAGAACCCACTGACAACCTTAAGTGAGGACTTACTGTATATATCAGGATAAGAGGTCCAGGTTAAAGATAATAGTCAGTAATGTATAGATAGTATTTGAAGCTATGAACTATATTAGATCATCAAGAGAAGAGTGTAGATGATAATAACTTCTAAAATATGTTTTTATTGACTTTAGAGGGAGGGAGGGAGAGAGAAAACATTGATGAGAAATATCCATTGGTTGCCTCCCACAGCACCCTGACTGGGGACCTAACCCAAAGCCTGGGTATGTGCCTTGACAGGGAATCAAACCAGCGACCTTTTGGTACATGGGATGATGCTCCAGCCAACTGGCCAGGGAATAAATAATTTTTAAAAGACAGAGAGTGGAGGGAGGGAGAGAAGGAGAACAAACCAACACAAACTAAGCCCTGGAGTTCTCCAACATTTAGAGGTTCAAGAGCTGAAGAATCAACAAAGGAGACTGAGATGCAACCAGTGAGGCATGAGATAAAATCAGGATGATGTCAACTGAAGAAAAGTATTTCAAGGTGAAAAGACCGATTGTGCAATACATTGCTGCTCAGTCAAGCAGACCTAGGATAAGAAGCAACCACTGGATGTAACCAACACAGAAGTGTTTGGTAACCTTGATAAGAACAGTTTCTCATCTGTGGGAATAAAAACCTAAATAAAATGGGTTGAAAAAATAAAAATGGGTGGTGCAGCAAACTTCCCCAGGAAGTTTTGGTATAAAGGATAGGAATGGAAGTAGAAAAGAGGAAATGCCGTTAATAGTACTAGTGTTTTGTTGTTGCTGTTTTTAAGATGGGTGAAACAACAGCCTATCTGTAAGTAGACAGAAAAAATCTGGTAGAGCCCTAGCCAGTTTGGCTCAGTGGTTAGAGCATCGGCCCACAGACTGAAGGGTCCCAGGTTTGATTCTGGCCAAGGGCATGTACCTCGGTTGCAGGTTTGATCCCTGGCCACGGGGAGGCAACCAATCTATGTCTCTCTCACATCTCTCTCTCTCCCTCCCACTCTCTCTGAAAAAGCAATGGAAAAAAAAAATATCCTTGGGTGAGGATTAAAAAAAATTCTGGTAGTAGGAATTGCTGGAACAGTGTCCTTGAATCATCAAGAGAGGATGCAATCTACTGCACAAGTCAAGGGTGATCTCAGAGAGAAGAATAGTTTATCTACACTGAGAGAGAAGGTTGAGGTTTGGGGCACAGATGCAGGTAACTGGGTACATGCGGGATGAACTGATCAAAATTCGCTGCTGTTTGCTATTTTTTCTCTATTAAATACAAAACAAGGTTCACAAGCTAAAAGTGAAGATGGGGAAGGAATGGAATAGTCATGCAGAAAAATGGAATGAACAAACTATAGAAATATAGTATGACTACAGGGTTAGTCAAGGTAAATGTAGAGTGCAACTGGTCAGCATGACTAGGCTGATATAATTAACAATGAGATACCTACTCTATTAAGAAGCTACAATAAACTAGTTACTTTTGATGTTAGCTAATTTAATTTTCAGAATGACTCTGAAAGATGGGCATAATTATACTTATTTAAGAGATGAAGAAGTTAAAGCTAAGGTTAAATAACTTGCCCAAGGTCAAAGAGCTACTAAGTATTCAACGGGCCTTTTGGGTCCCGATTACTTCCAGAAACAAACACACATCCTACAAAATTAGAATAAGAATCTTGTGAATACAATATTTTACAGACTGACTCACACTTTACCCATTAAAAATTTTACTTCAATGACATCCAGCTTTAAAAAATGATTTTTAAAAATATCACTTTAAAGCATCATAGAGAAAATGAAAGGTAAATTATTCCTTTAGAGGGCATATTCTACCATGGAGTAATATAATACACTCAAATTAAATCATCTGTACTTACTGCTATTATGTCATGCACATAGCAAGAGTTCTTCCTCTTCTTATTTCCTTCCTTCTACTACTATTTTCTTCAGGCTTTATGCCGTTTTCTCTACTTCAGATTCATGGCTTATTTTACTCCACTGGAAAATACAGTTAGCTTTGGTACCTGACTTCAGACTCCCATAATTACCAAGTACTTCTGTGGACTACACAGCAAAAATAAACTGTTTCCAAGGCTCCAAGTTCTGGCAACATGATTAAATAGGGTAACCAAAAGAAATTACAGCTTGAAGTTTCACTAGATCTTAGACATTCTAGGTAGTGATTTTGTGAATTACTAGCTTTAGGTCCCCAACTCCTGTGAGAATGCAAGAAATCAATATAGCACTTCACAGGTATTTCATTCATCATACAAAGATCTCCCGCTCTCTCACTGGAATTTATGATTAAGTAGTTAATTAACAATCAAGAAGTGGGTAAGCTATGGCAACCGACAACACTTAGAAGATAATTACGGAAATACTCTATTACCAATTTACCTGTTTTTATAATCATCTTCTTCACAAAGTTTCTTTTCCTAACGCAGTGGCACTATCATTTTCATTTGAGTAGTGGATTATCCAGGTACAGCTAACTAAATATGTTAGATATAAATTTCATCCATTTTAGCCCATTTTATTTAAACAGTGTTAAAATCTATCTATGATTTATAGGAAATGTGTACTTCCTCGAACTTTGAAATTCCCATAATTAGAAACCTTCAATAACTACAAATATCCTTGCATTTATTCAAGTATTTATCAAGAGCCTGCTATGTGCCAGGCACTAAGGATAGAACAATGAATTGAGGCAAAAATCCTGACTTCACAGAGCTTCCACTCTGTGAGGATCTCTGGTATCCAGGATCTAGTATATGCTTGGGCATCATCTTCACATATATAATTGGAAATATTCCACAAACTTTCATGCACGTCACAACTTTGCAAGTCCCTCAAATATCCTGAACTGATTCTTGAAAGTTACAATTGAGCTTGAGCCATAAGATAAAAATATCTCCCCAATGATATCGATTTTGTCATAAGATTTTATTCTCTTGTATCCAAATTCTCCAAAATCACTTACTTTTCTGGAAGGGGAGTGGGCAACATATGTTAGGTATTTTCATTTTAAAGAGAAATGCAATTGTGAACATGGAAAAGTATCACTTGAAGATATGTCCAAGAGATTTCTATGAGATTAACAAACTAAAATGCTAAATAGCCCAATGGCCGTGGCTCAGTGGCTGAGCACTGACCTAGGATCCAGGAGATGGAGGTTTGATTCCCGGTCAGGGCTCAATCCTCAGTTGGGGGCGTACAGGAGGCAGCTGATCAATGACTCTCTCATCATTGATGTTTCAATTCTCTCTCCTTCTCTCTCTCTCTCTCTCTGAAAATAATAAAGGTATATTAAAAAAAAAAAAAGCTAAATAATTTCCATTAACTCATTCATTAAATACACATTTATTCATCCCAGGAGCTTACTCAATGGGAGAGGGAAGGCGAAGACAGATAATAAACACATGCAAATAAGCCAAGAAGATTATATGGAGGTCATGATCAGTGCTACAAATAAAATAAACTCAGAGATGTGACAAGGACAAACTACAACTTAGACTGACTTTTAAGATGTCCTGACATTCATTTAGAAGATTCTGAGTATCAAAGCCTATCAAACTTACCTAATTTCACTTTTACAGAATTAAGAGCTAATCTGTGAAATTTCTAGTAGAAAATAAAGGTGATCACCCGTTTAACAATGCCTTTGGGATTGGGTTTTTAAATTAGATATAGTGTGACATACAATTTATCATTCAAACTAAAACACTTTAAAGAGAGAAAAGGGATGTTCTAATAATTAGGCCAGACCACAGGCACAAACAAGGACTTTCCACCAGGGCAAAGAAGGCCATAAGGTCACCCTAATTATATACCACATCTAATATAACTAGACCAAAATTTCAAGAGTATTTTACAGTTCCAGGTGAATTTAAATTATAGGTAATATCCAAGTAAAGGACCTAAATGATAATCTGGACCATATAAACCAAGTGAATCCCTTACTAAATTTAAATATTTAAATACCTCACACCATACACAAAATCAATTTCAGGTGCACTGTAGACCTAAATGTAAAAAGACAAAGCAAAAATGTTTTGAAAAGACCATCAAAATATCTCCATGATCTTGGGGTAGGGAAAAATTCTTTTAAAAAAGAAAGACAGAAAGGAAGGAAGGAAGGAAGGGAGGGAGGCAGGAAGGGAGGGAGGGAGGGAAGGAGGGAGGGAGGGAAACCACTAGCCATAAAGAAAAAGAGTGATAAACATGTCTCCATCAAAATGAAGAACCTCTCTGGTTCACCAAAAGAAACCATCAAATGAGAAAAGATACTTGCAACAGATACATACAGCAGAAGATCCAACTCTAGAAAAAGACATGCATTTCAACAGAAAAATGGGCAAAAGATTTCAAAGTCATTTCATGAAAGATGAAATCCAAATGACCAAGACATGAAAAGGTGTGTACCTCAACAGTATCAGGGAGACTAAAACCAGTTACAACTACATACCCACCAGATTGATTAGAATTAAGGTATCTGATATTAAGTAGTATTGTTGGTGAGGGATATGGAAGAATTAGAACTCTCACATACTAAAACTGAAACAAAAACTAGTAAACAACTACTTTGGAAAACTACTTGGCATTACCTAATAAAGACACACATTCCTCATGATCCTGCAATTCAAAGTATAGACCATCAGGAAAACTATGTAAATGTGCATCAGTGCCACCTAGACACAATGTTCATAAAGGCATTGTTCATAACAGCAAAAACCAGTAAGCAATTTAAACATCAATTGCAGAATACCCAAAACTGCAGAATAGAGATTCCAAGATGGCAGCGGATTAAGTGGAAGCTAAAATGACACTCTCCCAGGATCAAACTGGAATTAGAACTAAAATACAGAAAAAAATCCTGAATAATCAACTACAACTGAAGACTAGCTGGAGAGAACCCTCATAACCAAGGACCTAAAGTGGAGACCACATAAAGACTGGTAGAAAGAGTGGAAATACAGGAGGGCTGGCCAGGCTTCCACAGACAGCAGTTGAAGGCGGGGAGGGATATTTCAGCTGTGGGGGGATATCTCAGCCCAGAGCACCAGAACTGAGAAAGGTACCAGGTACTCTGGCTATGAAAAGCAGCAGGGTTTCTGTCTGCCAGGGAGACATGGCTGGAAATGCAGGCACACTCTTAAAGGGTCAATGCACAAAATTTCGTGTGCAGCCACTCACCTTGGGCTCTGGTAGAGGGAGGGCAGAGTGGACGAGGCCTGTGAGAGGAAAATCCAAGGCTGCTGGCTCTGGGGACAGAGCTCAGAGGGTGGCCATTTGGATTCCTGTGCTGTCATTCCCCCATACTGTAGAAGACAATTTTTTCAGGCAGACCTTTACCTTCCAGGCAGCTTTTGCCTGAGGGGCGAGGGGGAAGCCATTGCCCCACCCTATGGAGTTTATACCTTGCTATGATCTACAGCCTGAGGCTCTTTAACAGACTTAGATTAATCAGCCTACAGGCAAAGGTGGTTCTCTGGATGCTCTGAGTCTTTGCCAGATCTGTATCTGGGCTCGGAAAAACACACTTTGGTGTTCACCTTGGCCCTGTCCAAAGGCACCCAGCCCCGGCAGAAGGAGCCACAAGCTGTGGAACATTGATAGCTCCAAACAAGGTACCCAAGGCCAGTCACAAACAGCATCTGCCACTGGTCGGCACCAGAGACCCTCCGGAAAGACTGGGAGTCCTTCCGGATCTACCTAATACATAGAAACAAACCCAAACAGGCAGCCAAAATGGGGAGACAAAAAACAAACAAACACAAGCCCCAAATGAAAGAACAGGAGAATTCTCCAGAAGAGCTAAATGAAATGGAGATAAGCAATCTATCAGATACAGAGTTCAGAATAATGATTGTAAGGATGCTCAACAGCATGAGAAAGATATGGAAACTATGAAGGAAATTAACAATGACATAATAGAAATAAAGAGTACATTGGAAAGGCTAAACAGCAGATCAGTGGAAGCTGGGGATTAGATTAGCAAATTAGAAGACAGGGTAGAAAAAAGCACTCAATCAGAGGTCCAAAAAGAAACAATTAAAAAACAGGAGGACATAGGATCCAGGAGATCACGGTTTGATTCCCAGTCGGGGCACATGCCCGGGTTGTGGGCTCGATCCCCAGTTGAGGGTGTGCAGGAGGTAGCCGATCAATGACGACTCTCTCATCATTGATGTTTCTCTCTCTCTCTCTCTCTCTCCCCCTCTCCCTTCCTCTCTGAAATCAATAAAGATATATTTATATATGTCTTTATTGATTTCAGAGAGGAAGGGAGAGGGGGAGAGAGAGACAGAAACATCAATGATGAGAGAGTCACTGATCAGCTGCAGCCCGCAACCTGGGCATGTGCCCTGACCGGGAATCGAACCCCGATCGCTTGGATCCTAGGTCGATGCTCAACCGCTGAGCCACGCCCGGCTGGGCAAGATATATTTTAAAGAAGCACAACAAAAACAAAAAAAAACCAACAAAAAACCCAGGACAGTTTAAGAGAGTGGGACAATATGAACGTGACAATATTTAAATCATAGGAGTGCCATAAGATGATGAAAGTAAGCAAGTTAAAGAATCTGTTTGAAGAAATAATAGCAGAAAACTTCCCTAACCTGGTGAAGGAAAAAGTCACAAGTTCAGGAGGCACAGAGTCCCAAGCAAGAAGAACCCAAAGAGGCCCATGCCCAGACACATCATAATGAAAAGGCCAAAAATTCAAGACAAAGAATCTTAAAGGCAGCAAGAGAAAAGCAATTTGTTACCTACAAAGGAGCTCCCATAGAGCCATCAGCTGATTTCTCCTCAGTAACTCTACAGGTCAGAAGGGAATGGCATGAAGTATTCAACCTAATGAAAAGCAAGGACCTGAAACCAAGACTAATCTATCCAGCAAATCTTTAATTCAAAGTAGATGGTGAAATAAAGAGTTTCCCAGAAAATCTAAAGGCTAAAGGAGTTTATAAACACCAACAAACCAGCATTGCAAGAAATGTTAAAGGGACTGATGTAATAAGAAGCAGACTGCTTGGTAAGGCTCCCCTGTGAAGCTCTCTGGACCAGGACTTTTGTGTGCTGGGAGTTTTTTGATTACTGCTTTGACCCCATCAGTTGTTGTTGGCCTATTCAGGTTTTCTGTATTCTTCCTGATTCAGTTTTACATGATCTCACTCATATATGGAATCTAATGAACAAAGTAAACTGATGCACAAAATATAGAGTCATAGAAGCATGGAACAGACTGACAAATCTCAGAGGAAAGGCAGGGGTGGGCAAGTGGGTGGGACGAGATTAATCAAAGAACTTCTATGCATAAACTATGGATGGAAACAGACAATAGTGTCTTGAAGGTCTGGTGGGGGGGTGGATGTGATCAATGGGGGGAAAAGGGGGCATCTGTAATACTTTCAACAATAAAGAAAAATTAAAAAAAAAAAAAACACCAAAAAACTGCAGAATAGGTAAACCTGTGTTATATTTATGATGTACTACTAAGCCACAACAAAACCCAAAATTAAAAACAGGGTGAGCAAAAGTAGTTTTACAGTTATGAGTGCTTGAAACACAAGAGTTTATTCCTGTATGTATTCTTTTTTTAAACATCTTTTACATATATATGTGTGTGTGTGTTTGTGTGTGTGTATATGTATGTATATATATACATTTACATATATATACATATATATATATATATATATATTTGATTTCAGAGAGAGTGGAAGGAAGAGGGAGAGATACATCAATGATGAGAGTCATCGATCAACTGCCTCCTGCATGCTCCCTGCTGGGGACTGAGGCGGAAACCCAGGCGTGTGACCTAAATGGGAAACAAACTCCAACCTCCCAGACCATAGGTCGACGTTCAACTGCTGAGCCACACTGGCTGGGCATATTCTTTATTCTTATATTATATATTTTTCTATATGAACAACTGTAAACCTACGTTTGCCCACCCCTTTATATACAAGATAATTCCATGTATGTAAAGTTCAAAAATGGACAAAACTAAACTCTATTGTTTAGGGATGTAAACTTTAGCGATAAAACTATAAATGTCAGAATAATGTTTATATCTAGCTTAAGAGGGTAGTAGTTATAATGGGACGATGCAGGGGGTGGGAGTCTTCTGGGATGCTGGCAACCTCTGTTTTGCCCTGGGTGGAATTTACAAGGTTCTTTGTTTAAAAATATTTCATTTTTGCCCCGCCAGGCATGGCTCAGTGGTTGAGCCTTGACCTGGGATCCAGGCGATCAGGGTTCGATTCCTGGTCAGGGCACATGCCCAGGTTGTGGGCTCAATCAATGACTCTCTCATCATTGATGTTTCTATCTCTCCTTTCCTCTCTCTGAAATCAATAAAGATATATTTTTTAAAAAATTTCATTTTTATCGATGTATCTTTTCAACATGTGTGGCTGTATTTTGGAATAAAAAAAGGAAAATACTATCCTCAGAGGGGATTAAAAACACACAAAACACCCTAAAGAGAATTCTAAGAATGTTACTCAAAGAGATTAACACAATCTATAGTTTAAAAAAAGTAATCAGGATCTCTAAATCCTAATACATACTGTATTCTAAACTCCACGAATAAATTTTAGGCTTTAATGTTTGAATGCCATTCTTCACCCAAATTTTTTAAAAGGTGGAATTTCAGATACCAAATTACTCAAGATGTCCTGCAAATTCTAAAATTTTAATACCAAACACTCCACTTCTAATTTTCAAATTTGAAATAAGTGCCCAGTGTTGACTGGACAGGTAAACAGCAGTTTAAGATTAGATACTGCTAAGTAGATTAACTCCAGTTTTTGAAAACAATTGAATTCCCAAACACATTAAATGACTCATACTGATTTTTAAAAACACACATTATATATGTGGGATTAAAAGCCATATAAACTAAGTGATTAAAAATCTTTTTATTGTTGTACTTATATCACATATTTATGCAGTTATGATATAAGGAACAAATGTTTGACATATTAATTTAACTACTACAGATTAATAGAATATTGACTCTAAAAGCTGTTGAAAAGACAATTAAAAAAAAAAGTGGGCCATTAACAAAATATAGATGTTTTTAGGCTCTTGTATAGAAAAGTATATTCATAGATTTTTAATAGACTGGAGTTAGTACATGAGAAAACTTTAAAACCGGAATAATTTTTTTCTTTGGGAGGAGTGAAGGTGACACAGCGAACTGACAAGTCACTAAACTAACAAGATACCTTAAATTCAGATTAGGTAAAACAGTGGTTTTTAAAAAGTTATTTTAACCACTTTACTAAGGAATACTGTTTTCACCAGGAACTTTATAGAGAGCCTTCTTCATAATTTCATAAAGTCATTGAAACTAAACACTATACAGCTAAATATCCGTCTGGGGGGAAAAATAAAAAAGAACAGAAAAGGAAACTAAGACAAAATAAGATTCCTTACCCAGGTACAAAATTTGTCCCAACGCGAGTGCTATGAAAAAGGATCTACCAGAGCATCCAAAAAATGTCATTGATGACTTGTTTAATACTGTGAAATGACTCTCCTACCAGTTTAAGATTACACTTTGAACAGATTCAGAAAATTTCTTCCTATTCCTGCACCTCTGTTCCTACTGAGCCTCTTACTTCCTAAGTCTACCAGTTGTACTGGGGAAATTACCTGCTACAGTGCTTCCCTCTCATGAGTATGCCAAACTTCTGAGATTTCTTTTAGGATCAAGAGTTAAAAAGTTTATTTTCTCCTGGTTTCCTGGCAGAAAGAAGGCCCAGCGCGCGTGGGACGGAAACAAAACCCACACGGACTGCGGCGATGCTAAATACTACAGGTAGGACACCTTCCTCCCCAACACCCAGAGCTCCCCGGCCCGCCGACCACTAGGGTCGCGGTTCAAGCTTGAACCCTCCTCCCCACCGGGATTCCAGAAACAGGGTGAAAGTGACAGCAGCAAGCATTTTTAAAGAGATGGTTGCACAACAGGCTTTGAGAAAGATTCCGGTTTAACAGGTAAATGCCACAGAGAACACAAGAGGGATGCGATCTGCTCGAGATGGTCTGCATCGCAGAGCAAATCCAAAGTTTTAGCACATTACTCACAGTTCACCTGAGGAATAGCGCCACAAATTGAAATCGAGAACGTGCGAAAACGGTGCTGCAGAACCAAGAGATCAGCACTAAACTCAAACGAGGCGGAAAATTCTGTGACTACCCGGGCTTTGTTTCGTGGTGAGACTGCGGGCCACCGAATTTCAGAGTTGGAAGGCACGTCTCTCCGCGTTCTCCTGCCCGTTCTGGGGCTTCAGGGCCGCCCCGCCCGCCCCGCTCTCGGTCGCGTCGTTCCCGGATGGAAGGCGCGGACCTCGGCAGTGGAAGCCAGGGAGCCCTGCGGGAGGCCGCGGCCCAGCCCGCGACGCCAGGGCCCGGGAGCGGCCTCCGGGAGGTCGACGGAGGGGAGAGGGAAGGAGCGAGGGGGCCGCGGGCCGCGAGCGGAGCGCGGCCCCGAGCGGGCGCAGGGCCCGATACCCCACCCCGGAGTACCTTTGGCGAGGGCTACGGTGGAGTTCTCGGTGTCGATGGTGTAGAGGATGCCCTCGTAGCGGATCTCCGCCTTGGAGATAAGGCTGATCTTGCTGCCGATGTAAGGGGTGCCCCCACTCATGGCGCCGCCGCCGCTCGGGGCCGCTCGCAGAGAGGCCGATCCCACGTCGCCGTCGCGGCTCTGCACGCCCGCTCACTCCGTCGGCGCCTACAGCAGCCGCCTCAGAACCAACATGGCGGCGGAGCCGGCTCCGCTACCCTCCCCCAGCCTTCCGCCCTCAAGCCGCGGCGCGGCGGCGGCGGCGGTGGCAGCGGCGGCGGCGCGGGGCATGCTGGGCCAGCGAGACCGCGCTCTCGCGAGACTCGGCCGGCTGCGGGAATCCAGGCAGTCTTTCAGGGACTCTGTTGTCCCGGCCGCGCCGCTTGGCCTGGTCTAGCGCGACCCTTCCTGGGCCGGCTTAGAGGAGGTTGAGGAGGCGAAGTGCATCGTGGCGCCCCGGCACTGTGGGTGCGCGCGGCCCTGTGGACCTCAGGTGTGGCCTTCACCGTATCCATACCCGTTGTTTCCTCTTTACCAATGCTGCTCCCTCTGCCTGAAAGTTGCCCACCCGCCTCCAAACTCCTGACGATCTCCTTTAGGACCCTGTCCTTTCCCTGTGGAAGCAACTGTGTCCCTTATAGAGGTCTCATGGCCCCATTACAGCATCCACCCCCCCACCCCCCCAACGAGTTCCTCCCCTCCCCCCCACCCCTGGGTCCTGGAGCTGAGATTCTGTCCCAGCACTTTCAGATGGTCCCATTCTGGTCCTTAGCTTTCAAAATCATTGAACATATAGACCAATCCTGTTTGCAGCTCTGATCAATTCTCTGAACTCTGGACTGATATAAACAAGATTCAACCTCTCCCCGTTGGGTGTCTAACTGGCAACTGTGTGTGTCCAAAGTCCTACTCTTGATTTCCTCTCTAAACCTAACCTTTCTCTATTCTCCATCGAGGTGTGAAAATGAATAAAGGAAAACCTCATTCAAAGTGGAGCGCAGAAGCCCTGAAAGGGAGCTCTCTGGAAGGTACCACCCACCGCAGCTTACTTTACAAACTTGGGCATGAAGAAGCTTATTTTGCTACCCCAGCAGGAGGAAGGAAGGGTTTTCTCCTTGTGCAGTAACAGCCCAGCCAATGAGAAACCACCACAGTCAGCCAATGAGACGCCCCCACCACCCTGAACTTTCCCTCTCCTCCAGTGGACTTTTGCTTGTGACTACCCCCCCCCCCCCCCATCGAACTACTTCTCACCATCTCCACCTCTACTTCTCTGTAACATCCTACCATTATTCTGGCCAGGATTATTGCAATGGCCTAAAAGGTTCCTCAACTTCTTCCCCTGCCCCCGATAGTTTATTCTCAACACAGCAGCCTGAGGGATATTGTTAAAATCTAAGACAGATCATGTCCCTCCTCTACTCAGTACTCCTCTCCCCAATGATTCCATGCCGCACAGTAAAAGCCAGACTCCTTACTTGGTCTTATAAAGACATACATGATTTAGTCCATGGTTACCCTACTTCCCGTTCTGTTTCAGCCACCCCTTCTTTACCCAGAGCTTTCACAATTCATTCAGATCTCTGCTAAAATGTCACCTCTAGAGATGACTTTCCTTACTGTCCTACTTAAAATAAGAACACCTTGTCCTGGGTGGTGTGGCTCAGTTGGGCTTTGTCCTATGGACCAAAAGGTTGCCAGTCGATTCCTGGTCAGGGCACATTCCCAGGTTGTAGGCTTGATCCCTGGCAGGGGGTGGGCAGGAGGCAGCTGATTGATGTTGTGCTCTCACATCGATATTTCCCCCTCTCTCTCCCTTCCTTTCTCTAAAAATCAGTAAAAATATTAAAAAACAAAATAAAATAAGAACACCTTTATCACTCGACATCTCCTTACTCTGCTTGCCTTTTTTTCAAAGCATTTATCTCTTCCCAATATGTCTTTTTAATTACTTCTGTGTAACTGTCTCCTTCATTAGAATGTAAATGTTTTGAGGCAGGGACTTTGTTTTGGTCACTGCTGGATGGTCAGGACCCAGTACAGTGCCTGGCACAGAGCAGCTGCTCAGTAAATGGCTGCATGAATGAACAGTCAGAGGAAGGCAGAGCATAGGCAGGATGTCTGGTGAGCTGAGTGAATAAATGGTGAAAAGTCTGGCAATACCGAGAAGGGAAAGCAGGAGAGAAGAGGAAGTACTAGAGGCTGTGTTGGAGCTGATACACAGTGGCTTCAAAGGAAAGCTGTGAAATACACTCTTAAGTGCAAGGTTGCTGCCAGGGAGTCGAACTATTACTTCTGTTCTTTCCTCCCCCTTCCAGGCCTGGAAACTAGCCTACCTTTCCATACTTGCTGGGTCAGCTCATTTTTTTTCCATCTATAAGCTGAGAATTCCTAAACTTATATGTTTATTCCAGATTTCCTGACTTCCAGAGTCACATTAACTACATATTAACTAGATGCAATTGCTTGGGTGTTCCACTGGTACTTCTAACTCAACATGTTCAATATTATCTACATCTACTCCCCTCCTCCAAAATAAATCTTTATCCATGCTCCCCATTCCCATAACTGGCCTCAGGACTCACCCAGGTGTCCAGTCCTGAAACCCAAGAGTCCTTATCTACTTACACGCAATCAATCATCAGTCTTGTTGATTCTACTTTATGTCTTGTAATTCATGGTTTCCTGAGCCCTATACATGCAGCTGATCAGTGTGAAAGCCCATAGTGTATTATCCATGTGACTCTTCAATTTATGTGCTAGAAAAAAAGTTGAGAACTGTGACACATTTCACTACCATGGCTTCCTAAAACCCAAACCCATGTTGCTTCCCTGCTTAAGAGCCATTAATGACTTCTGGTAGCCCATAAAAAAAACCTACAACTTCCTCCCATTGAATGTTTTCAGCAATAGGTGCTCTAGAATTTCTACATTGGAGGGGTTAAGAACAGGCAATCTGGTTGGAAGTGGAGAGAGGAAGGATTGGAGGCTTGTCCAAAGATAATTTTCTAGCTAGTATACTGTTTTTTGCTTATATTTGTCTTTGCTTGGTGAGGCTGGGGAGTGGCTGATGGACAATATGGGGGAAACAAGGTTCCTACCCCTCACCATCTTTTGGTGCGATTGCTGTTATTGTAACTCCAGTATACTCTGCGTGCTTTAGGCTATGACATACTGAATTAATTGCTTCCTAGGACATATATTTCACTGGTCCTCTTCTACTCTCCTTCATCTCTAGTTTGATATGAAAGACTCTCTATCCTATTTCCACTTGACAGGCAAGATTCACAGTCACCCTCATTCTACAGATAAAAATTAGCTTAGAATAGATCTAAGATTTAAATGTATGAGTTAAAACTATAAAAGTCTTAGAAGAAAGCATTGGAGTAAATCTCTGTGACCTGGATTAGCAATGATTTCTTAGCTATAGCACCAAAAGCTTTATATAACCAGAATATATAAAGAATTCTTACAATCAGCAATAAAAACACAAATTAAGTTACCCAATTAAAAAAAATGGGTAAAAGATTTGTATAGACATTTCACCAAAGAAGATATATAAGTGGCTAAACAAAGAAAAAGGTGATTTACACCATTCATCATTAGGGAAATACAAATCAAAACCACAATAAGATACCGCTTCATACCTACTAGGATGGCTGTAATTAAAAAGACAATCACAAGTCTTAGGATGTGAAGAAATTAAAACCTCACATATTGCTCATGGGAATATGAAATAATGACACCACTTAGGAAAAAAGTTTGACAGTTGCTCAAAAAGTTGAACATAGCGTTACCATACGATGCAACTGTTCCATTCCTAGTTATATTCTCAAGAGAATTGAACTCCCCCAACCCACAAAAACTTGTACATAGATGTTTATAGCAACATTATTTATAATAGCCAAAGTGGAAACAACCCAAATATCCATCAACTGATGAATGGATAAACAAAATATGGTATATTCATGAATGGGATCTTATTTAGCTATAAAAAGAAATGAAGTACTAATACATGTTATAACATGGATAAATCTTCAAAAGGTTGTACTAGCCCAGGCAGCATGGCTCAGTAGTTGAGCGTTGACCCAAGAACTAGGAGATCATGGTTCCATTCCTGGTCAGGGCACATGCCCAGGTTTCAGGCTCAATCCCTAGTAGAGGGTGTGCAGGAGGCAGCTGATCAATGACTCTCTCTAATCATTGATGTTTCTATATCTTTCTCCCTCTCCCTTCCTCTCTCTGAAGTCAGACATATAGGTCACATATTGCATAGATCCATTGATATGAAATGTCCAGAATAGGAAAATTCATAGACATAAAATAGATTAGTAGAATAGTGGTAGCCAGGGACTGAGGGGTGGGAATGGGGAGTGAATGCTTCTGGGTGCAGGGTTCCTTTTTAGGGGGACAAACTTAGATAGTGGTGATGGTTGCACTACATTACAAATATGTTAAAAACCACTAAATTATACACTTTATTTATTTTAATATATATCTTTATTGATTTCAGAGAAAGGGAGAGAGAGAGATAGAAACACCAATGATGAGAGAGTCATTGATCAGCTGCCTCCTGCACGCCCCCTACTGGGGATCGAGCCTAAAACCCGGGCATGTGCCCTGACCCGGAATTGAACGTGGATCTGCTGGATCCTAGGTTGATGCACACTCGCTGAGCCACGCCTGACTGGGCTAAATTATACACTTTAAAAGGATGCATTTTGTGGAATGTGAATTGCATCTCAATAAACAAATATTCTGCGGGCCAGACTCTTAGGGGAGGGTTTCAGTAGAATATTCATCAGCTTTCCAGGTGCATTTTTAATATGCTGAGGCATCAAAATGAGTGTAGACAGGAGTTTTGATTAATTCTTTGGTCTGTATTACTGTTTTACTTTTGTCTTAGGTCTGCCTGGCTTTACTGGGGTTTTTGTTATTTGTTCCCAACTTCATCTGTCCTTGGGTTTAGCTGGCACAAATGGCATTAATTGGGTCTCTGTCCTCTATCTCCCTGACCAGGGGGGTTTAAGCTGTGTATTAGCTGGTTAGGGAGGAGGGTATAAATCATTTGCTCTCGAGTGTTCTTGGTTGGGGAAGATTAGGTCTTGCAGTTCATAAGCCTGCTGTAAGGTGCACGAACTGTTTGGCCTTGTTTGATTGTCTCAGTTTCCCCATTCCACTTGTCCAGGGATTTTCCTAGCTGCTTACTATCCTGCCACAATGAGCTCTTCCCATTACATTTTTTTCTGCCCCACTTTCTCTCTTTTTTTCTTGTGGCTCTCTAATTACACATATATGAGATCTTTTGATACTGTCCTACATGTTTCTCATACTCTGTTCTGTTTTCTTTCTGCACCCCCCCCTTTGCTTCATTTTGTGTAATTTCCATTGGCCTGTTTTTAAGTTCACAGATCCTTTCTCTGCTGTTCCCAATCAGCTATTTGGCCCATCCAGTATTGTCTTTTTCAGTCTAGAATCTCCATGTCTATTTTTTTCTGTTGAAACTCTGCATCTTCTTTTTTACCCTGTCCATCTTATGCTCTGATTTCTTTAATGTATTTATCATAGTTATTTTAAAGTTCTTTTCTGCTAATTCCAGCACCTGGGTCGCATGAGAATCGGCATGTATTGATTTTTTTCCTCTTGATTATGGGTCACACTTCCCTGCTTCTTTGCATCTTATTGTTTTTATTGTATGTTTGGAGGTTGTATTTAAAGGAACCAAAGTGACTGGAGCAAATCTTTTTTTCCCCAGAGAGGATTAACCTTTTCCTCCGCCAGTCAGCTAGAACGGGCAGCTGAGCATTCTGGTCCAATCAAGAGCTGAGCTGAATTAGGGCTGGAGTGCAACGTTAGTTAGTTTCAGTTCACCTGGGCTTCAAATGTCTAAAGGGCAAGACTTATTCTGAGGGTCTTAGGCCCCCTCCTTCTAGTGGGACTTGGACTCAGGCATTGGGAATGGAAGGAGATCTCTGTCTTTCAGTCCAAGCCTCAGCCTCCTACGTTGCCACCCATTTAACTAAAGAGGACTCGCTCTGTGTTTTGGGTTCTTACATATTCTCATCTGTTGCTTTAGCCCATACAGATGTTTAAAGTGTCAGTGGTTCCTTCTTAGCCAAGCAGAGCCCTCTCACTGTGGCTGGCACCATCATCTGCCTGCCCATGCCCAGACTTGGCAAATGCCCCAAGTAGACATGAATCTTTTTTCACTTATGAAGTCTTGTCCGCCTGCTCTGGAATTTAGTTCCTTTATACTACTTTGTGATCTTTGTAAAAATAAATATGATATTTAACCCATTTCTCCCTGTTATTACAGTACAAGTGGCCATTTGTTGAGACCTTTTATAGCCTACTTGGAAGAGGAATTTGGAAGACTTTTGGCCATATTTATATCCATTAGGGTTATATCCATTATATTCTTAGGAAGGCCCTCACAACCAATTTTTCCTCTAGAGTTGGGGTAGACTGCTAGTCCTTCAGTTAAATAACACATGACATTGTGGGCTTGCATTTAAGGGTTGTGATTTTTGGAAAAATATATCCCTTCAAACACCAGAACCACTCTCAGTGCAATGAGATGCATGTTCTATGAGAGATGCACTGAAACTGAGACTAATTAATGGTGCTATGGAGGATGTCTCCCATCCCACACTTGCTCTGGGGGTGCATGCACATTGAGTGGGATTGTTACTGATTCCTGTCTCACTCTTTCTTTTCAGAGCACAATCACTGAATTTACAGAGTTAAATGCATAGATTACATAATTTTATTTAAAAAAAAAATCTTTATTGATTTCAGAGAGAGGAAGGGAAAGGGAGAGAGAGATAGAAACATCAATGATGAGAGAGTCATTGATCGGCTGCCTCCTGCACTCCCCTGACTGGAGATCGAGCCCACAACCTGGGCATGTTCCCTGACTGGGAATCGAACCTTGATCTCCTGGATCCTAGGTTGATGCTCAACCACTGAGCCACACCTGACCGGGCTATAATTTCATTTTTTGCTGCCTTTAATTGACAGTGGTTTTCTGAATTATATGTTTTTACTCATAATTTTAAAATAATGAAACTGAAGCTTAGAGAAGTCAAATAATTTAGATCCAGGATTGAGGTGGGAAATCATAAATTTCAACCAAGTTTGTATGATTTCACAAGGTATGTGCTTTACACTATTTTAGGATGGCAAATAGAATTTTTCATCAAATGACAACTCAAGTAGATGGCAGTGCTTGTCTGGAGATATGTATTGAGAATTTTGAGGTTGTGTCTGAGATAATCAGGACCTTGTGTCATGGTCAATTATCAGTATCTTCCATGGACACAGGGTGGAAAAGTGGTGAAACCAGGTCCAAATCTCTTTTCTATTCCATCTGCCTTCTAAGTGCATGCAGTGAGAGTACATATGGTAAAGTGCTTTGTAAGCCTAATAACTCTCTGTCTATAATTATATTATTTTTACCATTACTCAAATATTTGTCCAGTGATCTTAACAACAAACAATAGAAATGGTTAAGAAGTGTGAGTGGGTGACTGGAAAGTAAGTAAAAGAATAAAAATCTATAGTGAATTTATACATTTCTAAAATTGGAAATCTAATGATGGCAGACCTGGCCCACAAGCCCCACCAAAACCCTTCAATGGCTTATCTTTGCCCTATGTCCTTAGAATTACCTGGGCTATATCATTTACAAGACATGATGTGTGATTGGGCTCCTGCTTGACTCTCCTACCTCACCTCTTGCCGCTCCTCCCCCTTTCCCCCATTCTTTCTCTCACCCCAGCTTTTGTCCTTCATTCTAGAAACTATGTTAAACTTCTCTCAGATTCTCCCCCTGGAGTCTTCCCATTGCAGCTCTCAGCCTATATATCGCTTCAGTCCAGAAGCCTTCTCACTACTGTCTGGAGAGCAGCCATCTGAGATATTTGCTCCTTCCACACAACCTTATCCAACCTGTGCTAACTCTGCCATTGCGATGATCACCTGGGGGTCAGTCGCCTCTTTACTTATCCATGGTCTACACTAGTTTGTTGTTGTGCTGAGAGCAGGGACTGTACGTGCCTTTCCACCATCGCATTCTTAGCACCAACTCAGGTCCTTGCACAGAGTAGACTTGCAAAATATCTCTGTCAGATGAATTAATAGATTAATGATTTTTTAAAATTTTGTGAATTTTCAACAGATGCTCACAGTAGGAGGCGACCTTTTTATTTATTTATTTAAAAAAAGAAGATACAGAAGTAACTACTTCTAGCTTTAAAGATTATATTTTAACATATGAGGGCTTAAATAAGCTGTGCGGA
This sequence comes from Miniopterus natalensis, assembly GCF_054644295.1. Lineage (NCBI taxonomy): Eukaryota > Metazoa > Chordata > Mammalia > Chiroptera > Miniopteridae > Miniopterus > Miniopterus natalensis. Next base: position 11,864,461 of record NC_142098.1, read on the forward strand.
ACATTCATTTCTTGTTGTGTACTAAGTTAACATGCAAATTTCGATTGTCAGTTGAGTAGTTCTATGTGATGTTTTTTTGTTACTATTATGGAAGACACCCATGGCTTTCTCAGACATCCCATCTGGGCCTCCAGTGTGGTCTAATTATTCTGAGAAGCCAAGATGTGTTAGAGCTGAGCTTGATTACTCTAATGGCACACAATGTTTTTATAAACCTCCCTATTCCTGAATAATTATCATTATCATATGTATGTGTTTAGCCAAAAGCTTAATTGGAAAATTCCAGAATGAAACAATGCTACACAAGAAAAAAACACCTTCCAGTCATTTTCTTTGGGAAAAAAAAAATCAAAGTGTGGCTAATACATGCATAAGGTTATATCATCAAATCATGCAGAAGGGCTTATGATGAATAGCAATTATTCCCAGCCTACCTCTCCCAACCATGGTCCTAGAGAGACAACCATTTTAAACTTTCAGCTGTTTCTCTTGGTAGTTATCTTTGTCTCTAACTAATATGCTTACATCACCAGTTCTTGATTCATCCATTCTAGGCATTACCTATTAATTTTCATCTATTATAAATGAAGGTTTGTTTCACAGGGCAAGTACTTAGAGATATTTTAAAGCTCGTTTCCATTCCCAAGTTGCCTTTATTTCATCCATACAGGACTGGGGTCCATGCTCTATGCATTGTAAGGTGGGCCCGTCATGCCCAGGTGGTGCCTGTTCTGACTATGTAAGGACTTCGCTGTACTAGCAGTTCCGTATATGCAGATGCTTCTCTCTTGGTTATGTTTTTTGTTTGCTTATCTTAGGGTCTTTTTTTTTTTTTTAAATACATCTTTATTGATTTCAGAGAGAGGAAAGGAGAGGGAGAGAGAGAGAGAGAAACATCAATGATGAGAGAGTCATTGATCGGTTGCAGCCCACAACCTGGGCATGTGCCCTGACCGGGAATCGAACCCTGATCGCCTAGGATCCTAGGTCGACGCTTAACCACTGAGCCACACCCGGCCGGGCCTTAGGGTCTTTTATGTTGGAGGCTTTCATTGGAGCATATATGAGAACAAGATAAAAAATCATCTCTGTGATGAGGCCTCTGTGTTTGTAGTGGGCTCGCTGATCGAGAGACTTCACTTAGGACGATCAGGTGGGAAGCCACTCTCTCTAGACGTTTAACTGGTGAACCTCTAAATGTTACGTTGTGGAAATTTTGGGGTGTCCAATTATTTTTTTACAGAAGAACCTCTGCGGTGTTTCTGGAGGGCGCATCTCAGGCCCCCACATGGCTGCTATGTGAGAGTGGTGGGGAGGAGAGTGAGACTCAGCCCGTCTCACCCCTACCCTTTGCTGTAGTGGGCTGTAACAGGAGTCCAAGGGATCATTTGCTCCCTCTTGGCTGCTGTTTTCCTCCCCACTCCCCACCATGTACATTCCAGTTCTTGGCCTCCTGTACTTGGCTTCATCAGTTACTTCCACTTCCTATTTTTGTGTGTTTAGTAAAATATACATAACATAAAATTTACAATTTTTGCCATTTTTAAGTATACCGTTTAGTGGCATTAACTACACTTACACTGTGCAACCATCACCGCCAGAACTTTTCATCTACGCAAACTGAAACTCTGTACCCACTCTCCCCTCCCCGCAGCGTCTGGAAATCATCATTCTGCGTTCTGTCTCTGTGAATTGGACTACTCTAGATACCTCATACAACATTTGAAATCATAAAATATTTGCTCTATGTGTCTACCCTCTACTTTACAGCTTTAATAAGCCTGTTGAAATTTCTTGTCTCTAGATTTCTATTGAAGTGCCCATCTCTTGTGGATTTGTACTTTTACCTCCTCTACTAGTATTTTAGCAGGGGGAGGACTTGGAGATCAAAGTCTGCGGCTAAGTAGCCATTTTTAAGCAGGAGTTCACTCATTTTGAAAAAGGAATATTCCAGCAAGAGGATAAATACTGTATGGTTCCAGTTATATGAGATACCTAGAATAGTGCAATTCATAGACAAAGAAAGTAGGACGTTGGTTACCAGGGGCTGGGGGTAAGGAGTCACAGGGAGTTTGTTTCAGGGTTTGGAATTTTAGTTTGGGGTGATAAAAAAGTTCTGGAGGTGGGATGATGGTAGTGGTTATACAATAAGGTGGATACACTTAATACTATTAAATTGTACACTTAAAAAGGTAAAAATGGTAAACTTTATGTTATGTATATTTTATCACAATAAAAGCTTTTTTTTAAGTTCACTGTATATAATTTTACTATAATCAAGTGCCTGAGAAAATGTTGCTGCTTCAAAATGCTATGGAGGGTGGGATTTAATTCTGTGAATGACAGTATCTTGCTTGTATTGGCGCCACTTACATGTTGATAACAATGATTAACCCTGGACTAAAAATTAAATGCTATTGCTTGAAGGCAAGGTGAGCAATCTAAAGCAGGTAGGAATCGAAGAGAATATGAGTCTTGTAAGAAGGGAAGGAAACTAGGTTAGCTCTAATTTACGAGACTTTTCCTCTGAGGACCCCTCCAGTTACCAGCAACACATGACACATGGTGAAATAGAGCTAAAATATAAAGTGGTGGTCTTACTAGCTGAAGAGACTGAGGCTTGATTTTAGGGTTGCTAAAACAGCTGGAAATTGAGGGTGGACGTCCCAGAAAGGAGGGAGTCATAGGGAGAAGCTATAAAATACTCATATAAATTCCCCTCAAATCCCTTGCAAGACCTTAGGGAACACAGCTGAAAGTTTAGCTATAATTTTAGGCAGAAATTTCAGTACTAGTTTGAAGTTCAAGTTCTGACAAACAGGAGTGGCTTGATGAGCTCCTAAAGCTTTCTATTGAAATCCAAAAGCGCCATGCCTTACAAGAAAGCTCAGGGCTAAGGGTTATTAGAAATCAAAAACATCCATAAACAGGTTTAATAGCAGACTGGAACTGTAGCATACAGGAGAGTCAACCTGAAGAAAGGTCAGTAGAAATTATTCAGATAAAGTATAGGGAGAAAATGATGGAAAAAGATGAACATTCTCAGTGACTTGTGGGACTATATCAAGTGGTCTAATAAGTGCGTATTTAAAGTCTCAAAGGAGAGGAGATAAAGGGACAGAAAAAATATTTCAAAGACTAGTATTCTGAAATCCCCCAAATTTAGTGAGCGACATCAACCCATAGGTCCAAGAGTCAAAGGGGAGTCTACAGCGGGGCTCCATAGCTGCTCTTGTGCCTTTTTTCTGACATGTATGTGCAGATGTGAGGCTTGCATAGTGGAGACTTAGCCTCTGTGGGCGGCCACAGTTGGTCCAGTGCTGGGCATTGCGATGAAGGTGCAGGTGGCAGCAGTCATGGTGGTGGCGGTGGTGTGTTGAATGAGAGAGGGAGACAGAGATATCTTCCGAGGTCTTAAGTCTGTTACAGGTGGATTTGTTGCTCGAACATCAAGAGGTTCAAACAAGTTAAACTAGAAAGAAAAGACATCCCAGAGGCAGAGGGTGAAAGGGGTGAGGATCTGGCCTGCTGGTGGTCTCCCCTGTTCTGTTGCCGAGAAGCCGAGAAGCCGAGAAGTTGGGCCCGGAGCCCGGGGCCTGCTGCCAGGCTGAGTGGCTACAGGCAAGGGAGGCTGGGAGGCACTGCCTCCCATGGCCCCTGACTCTCCCGGGGCGAGGTGGAGATAGGGGCCAACTTGCAGATTCCCTTTGCAGGTGAACACGTGGGGATGAGTTCAGTCTGGCTTAGGTTGTTTTGGGAAGTATCTGTGTTTTTACACAGATTGCCCCTTGCATTATGGGCAGGGGCATATTACAAATGGAGACCACGTACCATATATCTAAATGTTTTAAAATGATAATTCAAGCAATTAACAGCTAAATAAAATATGTTATATCCTTTTTTCTCTGGATAAACTGTACTTTCAAACCGACCTGGAAGGCCAGGTTCCACCCCAGAACATGGTGAGATGGGGAGAGACAGCCCTGACTGTAGCTGATCCCCCTCCTCTTCCCACTCTCAGCTCTTTCCCACACTGTGAAGTCTCGCCTTCACACTCAACCGTGTCTTCAAATCTGTTTTTATTCCTCAAAACAGCCACTTCTTAATTATGCCCATGGCCAAGGGAAATGCACACCCTAGTGGCAATATGCCACACCTCAGGATGGCAGACGGGAAGAGGCCCACACAGGTCCACCCTGGAAGTGGGCTTGGGCTGTTTGGGCTTGGAGTCTGGAGCTCTTGGTAGCCGGGGCATGGCTTAGAACAGGGGTCAGCAAACGATGGCTCCTGGGGCAAATCTGGGCCCTCCACCTGCTTTTTTCTTCTTGTTATTAATCCTCACCTGAGGATATTTTTTCCATTGCTTTTCAGAGAGAGCAGAAGGGAGGGAAGGAAGGAGGGAGGAGACAGAGAGAGAGAGAGAGAAACATAGATGTGAAAGAGATACATTGACTGGTTGTCTCCCTCCCTTGCCCGCACTGGGAATGCACCCTCAACCCAAGTGTGTGCTCTTGACTGGGAATCGAACCCGTGACCCTTTGGTGCACAGGCTGACGCTCTAACCACTGAGTCACTCTGGCCAGGGCCCTCTACCTGTTTTTATAAATAAAATTGTATTTGAATATAGCCACGCTTATTCATTTACATATTATCTATGGCTACTTTCTTGCTACAATGGCAGAGTTGAGTAGTTGTCACAGAGATCATATGACTTGCAAAACCTAAAATATTTACTCTCTAGCCCTTTAAAGAAAAAGTTCACTGGCCTCTGGTCTAGAAGGGGGAGTGACAGGTTCCAGTGGGCTTGCCTCCTTGGCTCTAGGCTTGAGAGATTCAGCTAGTGGAGGGCCAGAGTGAAGTTCAAATAACTGAGGGGCCCCAAACCTGAATCTGACCATTAGGAGATATCAGACAAATCTAAATTAAAGGACATTCTGTTATAACAAAGCCTGTACTCTTCAAAATGCCCATGCCATGTCAGATGAGAAAAGGGTACGGAACTATTCCCAGAAAACTAAAGAGACATGACAACTAAAAGCAATGAGACAACTAAAAGACTGCACCTGGGACCAGGAAAAAATATGCTATAAAAAAATATATTGGAACACTTGGTAAAATTTTCAAAGGTCTGTTAACTGGGTAATAGCATTGTATTAATGTTAATTCCCAACTTGAGAATTATATTCTGATTATGTAAGCAGATATCTTATTTTAGAAAGTACACAATAAAGGACTTAAGGATAAAGAAATATGATGGCTGCAACTTACTCTTAAATAATAATAGTAATAATACATATTTATGTAGAGAGAAAATGAAAATAAAATAAAGCAAATGTGGCAAAATGTTAACAACTGGTGAATCTCTGTAAAGCCTTTCTAGGAGTTCTTTATATCCTTTTGAAACTTTTCTATAAGTTCAAAAGCATTTCAAAATAAAAAGTGAAAAAATGTGAGGACAAGGCGGAAAAGTTCCCTCTCTCATCTTCACTCACTAGACCCCTCCCCTCACCATTATGTTCACCATAATTCAACAAATTATAACAAATAAATGAAAAGGAAATTAATATAAAAGTATGGAGAGGAACAGGAAAAAAAGGTCATTTTTGGCGCCTGATATAATTACCTATGCAAGGCCCATCATCTGTGTTCTTAGGCTTATTCAGACTTTCAAGGTGACCACAGCCACACTCAGTCTATTTAGAAAGACATAGGCAGGAACTGCAGCAATCAGCAGGGCAGCTTCAGGTATTCTTTGCACTCAGGATCCTGCCACAAGTTCACTCACTAGGTGCAAAAAGGTGAGATCCACATTGGGCCTTTACATAACTGCTCTGATTTAAAAGCCCCATACCTTCCAGGAGACATTCTCACAATCCCATCGGCACAGCTCCCAGGGTCTCTGCAAGGGACGTGCCCAGTTACAGGAGCTCCACAATCAGGAAGCCCAAAGCAGTGGCTTCCTCATCAGGTACCGATAGGTCTGTCAATCCGGGTGCAGTTTACCAACGATCGTTTTTACTATAAGCAGTGTTGCCTAAAAACAACATACTTTCAGAGAGATAAACCTAAGATTAGATTCTCATGCAGAAGAATTGTGTTAAACCTTTGCCCATAGTCCACCCTCATGACTTTGGTTAACACTTTTAACAAAAAATGACAAGTTAGCACATTTTGCGATCACCAAAATTTGTATTACCCAGTGGGGTGAGAATGTCCCTTCAATATCCTATACGATTGAAATAGTCTTTGGCCATCTGTCTTTATAATGCCCTTTTTATTAAGGGACTTCTAGGCATTTTACATCAAATGATATTGCGTGATAGTTTTTAGCAAAACAAAAACACTACAGTGAAATTAAATTTTTTTTAGAACACAAATATATATACTATATACTATGTGTGAATCAAGGGTCTTTATCCAGGCTGAAAGTGCAGTTTAGGCTTTTAAAGTAAGCAATTATTGCTTTAAAAATCTCATCTGGCACTTTAGAAATGCTCGCATTCCCATCAAATTTTCACTAGATGGTAGCAGAGGACACCAGTCATGCTCCACTGTAGCCTTAAATTCACTTAAGCACTCAGTCCACAGCTTGCTCTGAGGGGTTGGCCTGGGATTAACACACATGAAGAGCTTTCCTTAACCTTTTATTGGTGACTCGGAATCCTATTAAACTGTTTTCATTGTAGCTGTGCTTGGACCTGCTGGCCACCACACAGCTTCTGCCTGCTTTTGCCCTCTACTCTGTTGGGTGCTCTCAAACGTTTCTCTGTTGATTAAAGTTTGAATGGAGTTGGAGTCTGCTTGGCAGTTCTTCCTGCTTTATCAGGTGGCGGTCCCATCACAAGCATGGGATCTTTGGGTTCATTCTCTCGTCTTCACAGCCCCTGCCCAACACCCACTCAGCCAGACATTAATTCATTCCTGTAGCCCAGCTGCAGCTCGGTTTCTGGCCAGTCCCTTTCATGAACAGTGAGCAGTTTCTCCTCCCAGGATGAATTTGGTTTTACTCCAGCCCGCATCTGCTCTGCAAGGGGATGATTTATCCCATCATATACTGCAGAGTTTTCAGCATCAGAGAATGGGCAGTGCCAGATGTCCCTAGCAGTGGGAATCTTTGTAGCCGTTAATTCACCAGACCTCTCAGGTGCAAGAAGACAAGAGCTTTTCTCTCCTTGGCTGCTTGAAGATCGGCCACCATCATGAATGGCACAGTTAACTCTCCGGGCCAGGAAGTTCATGACCAACAGACCACTTCAGCAGAAACAAATGGTCATCGACGTCCTTTTTCCTGGGAAAGCAGCAGTACCTAAGGCAAAGTTGGAGAAAACTAGCCAAAATGTGTAAGATCATACCAGATGTCACCTTTGTATTTGGATTCAGAACCCATTTTGGTGGTGGCAAGACAGCTGGCTTTGGCATGATTTATGGTTCCTTGGATTATGCTAAAATGAACCCAAACATAGACTTGCAAGACATGGCCTGTGTGAGAAGACCTCAAGGAAGCAGAGAAAGGAACGCAGGAACAGCATGAAGAAAGTCGGGAACTGCAGAGGCAACTGATGGTGCTGCCAAAAGTGAGCTGGAGACTGGACGACAGAAGGAGTACAGGTTCTTCAGTGACTTTATCTGTGGTGGTTGTGCAGGCTTTTGATGAGAGGACTAATAAACTAAGAACTTGAAAAAGGAGACAAGATCTACAGTGGGCAGGTACACAAGTTGCCCTGATTTCATGCCCTCTAGCAAACAATGTCTCTTGTAAGAATTGCACAGGCATGGCTTCCAGGGTTCCACAAAGGGGCTCGGAGATTAGAAAAGGCTCCCAAGGCTACGGTGACTCCCAGTCCAGATAAAAGTTACAAACCGGGTCATTTTTATTACAAGCGATGTTGTCTGGTAACATAGCTGACACATATGATCTTTATTTCAAGAAAAACATGGTTAGAAAATTAACCAAAAGTCAAGTTCTCATACAAAGGAGGAAAGGTTTTAATACTTTACTCACAACGTAGAAATTAAAAGAATCAAATGAAAAACTACTAAAATGAATAAAGGAGTTCAGCGAGATGGCCAGATTTTTAAGAAAGTCTTTTTATGTACCAGCAATAATTAGAGGGTGTAATGAGATCAATATTTCTTTTATAATAGCAATATAAACTATAATTACTTAATATACATCATATACATAATATACCAAAAATATTCAATCCCTATGTGAAGAATACCTTAAAACTTGATTGAAAATTCCTGAATAAATGAACCATGCAAATTGGATGGAAAGAGTCAATATTGTAGAGATGTAAGTGCTCTTCAGATAAGCTACAAATATGGCATAATCCCAATAAATATCCCAATAGAATTTTTCTAAGGAATTTGAAAATTTGATCCTGAAAATCACCTGGAAGCATACATGTGCAAGAGAATTTAGAAAGAAAAAGACATGGACTTATTTTGTAGACATCAAACCTACTAGAACGTTACAGTGACTAAGAATGTGCAGCTTTGGCCCAGAAAATAGGCACACATATCATCAGTAGAACTGAATGATTATGTCCAGAAACAGACACTTGACTTAGTGATCTTTTATGCTGATATTACTTACACATATAAAACACATAACTATTATGTGTAGAGCACAGTGAATTTTTCCACATGTATATATGTGGTTAACCACTACACAGATCGAGATATGGGTTATTTCTGGTACCCCAATAGCTTTGCTTGTATTCTTTCAGTCATTATCACTCCCCCCCCCAAAAAAAAGTAACCATGGGTTAGGTTTGCCTGCTTATGAAGTACACAGAAATGGAATCATATAGACATAATCTTTTGTGGCTGGCTTATTTGATCAACATTTATTTGTGATATTTACCCATGTGCTTGCAGGTAGCAATAGTTTTTTCTTTTTCATCATTGTAGTACAATAAGTTCTCACTGAATGTCATCCATAGGTTCTGGGACTTTAAGTAAATGACATATAATGAAACCAATGATACCATAGGCTAATTGATTTAATCAAGAGTTAAGTTCTTATGGCATCTGTCAAGGCATCTCTCAATGTCATAATGAAAGGACATTGAATGAAATGATGCTATTCGAGGACCCACAATAACATTCCATCTCATGAGTATAACATATTACAGATGTCCATTCTATTTATGGACATTGGGGTTGTTTCCAGTTTTTTGTCATGATAAATAAAATTGCTTTAAACATTCTTTTGGTGGACATAAGCACTCAGAAATGGAACTGCTGGGTCATAGGAAAAATATGTATGTTTAGCTTTAGTAGATATTGACAGTTTTCCAAAGTAGTTCCACCGTGGTGGGGGTTGGGAGTGTTGGTTTGTAGTGTTACAGTCTTGCCCTGTTAATGACAAGGATACGTTTTGAGAAATGCGTTGTTAGGCAATTTTGTCGTTATGTGAACATCATAGAGTGTATTTACACAAACCTAGATGGTATAGTCTACTACTGTAATTGTATGTGCTACACTTTTATATGACTGGCAGCATAGTAACTTTGTTTACACCAGCATCACCATAAACAAGTGAGTAATGTGTTCGTGCTACAAGGTTAGGATGGTTACGACATCACTAGGCGATTAGGAATTTTTTAAGCTCCATTATAATCTTATTGGACCACCGTTGTAAATTTGGTTCATAGGTGACCAGAATGTCATGTGGTGCATGTTTGTACCTCAATTGTAGTTTTAACTTGCATTTCCTTGATGACTAATGATGTTAAGTGCCTTTTCATCTGTTTATTGGCCATTTGGATATCCTCTTTTGTGAAGGTCAGTATAAATTTTCTGCCCCTCTCCTCCCCTCCCCTCAAACTGATTCAGATGTTTTCTTATTAATTTAGGGGAGCCCTTTGTCAGATATATGTTTTGCAAATATCTTTTGCTGACCTATCACTTACCTTTTCACTTTCTTAATGATGTCTTTTGATGAGTAGAAGTTTTATTAATTTAATCAGTATAAATTAAACCATTTAACTTATAATTAAATCAATTTATTAATCTTTTATGGTTACTGCTATTTGTGTACCATTTAATAAATCTTTGCTTGCCCTTTCCCATTAACAGTCTTTTATGTTCTCTTGAGGAACATTATTGTTAGGTCTATGATGCTTCTCAAATTACTTTTTGTCTATGGTGTGACATAGGGGTCAAGGTCCATGTTTTCTTACATGAATATCCAATTGCCCCAGCTCCATTTATTGAAAAAGACCACCCACTGTAATTGTATGTGCTACACTTTTATATGACTGTCAGTACAGTAGCTTTGTTTACACCAGCATCACCATAAACAAAGCGAGTAAACTTCCACTGAATTGTACTGGAAGTTCTAGCTAGTGCAGTAAGGTAAGAAAAAGAAAAAGAAATAAAAGTCATTTAGATTGGAAAGGAATAAGAAAATGGTCTTTATTCACTGATGACATTATTGTCTATACAGAAAATCCTAAAAAATGTATAAAAATTTAAACTAATAAATGAATTTAGCAACTTTTCAGGATACAAGATCAATACACAGAAATCAACTGTATTTCTGTATATTAGCAATAAACTATTGAAAATTTTAAAACAATACTGCTTACAATAGCATAGAATGTTCATAATACTTAGGAATTAATCTGACAAAAGATATGCAAGGCCTGTACACTGAAAACTACAAGACATTTCTGAGAGAAATTACAGAATACCTAAGTAAATGGAGATATGCCATATTCATAGATTGAAGACTCAATATTTTTAAGGTGTCAGTTTGTTATAAATTGATCTGTAGATTCATTGCAGTCCCAATAAAAATCAGAGTAGGTTTTTTTTGTTGTTGAAACGGACACACTAATTCTAAAATTCATTTGAAAATACACAGGATGTAGAATAGTCATGACAACTTTGAGAAAAAAAGATCAAAGTTGGAAAATTTAAATGATCTGATTTTAAGACGTATTATAAAGCTATGGTAATCAAGACCATGTGGTATCAATGTAAAGATAGCTATATAAATCAATGAATAGAATAGATTCTATAAACACATATGATCAATTGATTTTTGACAAAGTAGCTAAGGCAATTCAGTGGGGAAAAGGCAACAAATGGATATTTATATGCAAAAAATTAATTTCAATCCATATCTTACAATGCATATAAAAATTAATGTAGCATAGGCCCTGGTCGGGTACCTCAGTTGTCCCAATACACCTAGATCGTGGGTTCAATCTTTGGTTAGGGCATATACAAGAAGGAACCAATGAATGCATAAATACGTAGAACAACAAATCAATGTTTCTCTCAAATCAATAAATTAAAAAAATTAATGTAGCATAGATCATGGTTACAAATTCAAAACTTAGTACTATAAAACTTGTAGAGAAAAAAGTAGACAAAATTTTGGGGGCTTTGGGTTAGGCAAAGATTTCTTAGATATGACAGCATAAGCACAATCTATAAAGAAAAAATAATCATTATCAAGATTAAAAATATCAGCTTTTGAAACACACCTTTAAGGGAGCAAAGGAGACAAGCCACAGACTGGGAGAAAGTATTTGCAAATCACACATCTGAAAGACATATCCTGGTTATGTAAGGAACTTCTAAAACTAAATAGTGGGAAGAGGAGGAGCCTACTAATCAAAAATGGGCAAAGATTTGAATTGTCACGTCATTAAAAAAGATACATGGATGGCAAATAAACTCACGAAAGGATGCGTAACATCGTTAGTCATTACGTAAAGACAAACTAAACCTGCAGCGAGATACCACCACGCACCTTTTAGACTGTCTGACAAGCGTGGGGAGAGTGTGGAGAGTCGAGCGCTCTCACTGCTGGTGGGAATGGAAAATGGAACCACCACTTTGAAAAAGAGTTTGGCAGTTTCGTAAAAATTAAACATACACCTACCTCATGACATTCATTTCGCTCCTAGGCATTAATCCAAATAAAAGCATGTGTGAACCCAAAGACTTGTACATTGATGTTGATAGCTTTGTTTGTAATAGCCAGAAACTGGGAACAACCTAAAAACCCAACAATGTGTATGTATAGATACATACATTTTAGTATATTCATATAATGGACTACTACTCAGTAATAAAAAAATAAACTTTATTCAGCAACACAGATGAATCTCAAAATAATTAAGCCTAATTCCCCCCCCCCCGCAAGAGCACATATTATATGATTCCATTTATATGAGATTCTATAAAATGCAAACTAATGTATAGTGACTGAAGGCAGATCTATGGTTATATGAGGAGTAGTTAAGGTAGATTGTGATTGGCAGGAGGGATTACAAATGGGCAGAAGGAAACTTTTGGGGGCGATGGATATGTTCACTGTCTTGATTGTGCTAATGGTTTCAGGGGTGTATTTGATTTTTATATATGTAAATACGCTTTAAACATGTGTAGGTTTTTGTATGTCATATACAAAAACCCCCCATTTAAGGTGCAGAAAGGAGAACTTTATTCAGGTGAACGGTTTACAAAGCAGGGAAATGCAGCTCTTAGCCACCGCGTAGGAATTCTGACGACCCTAAAGGCCACTATGCTGTCGGGATGTCCCTCCTGTTGTAGTGTGCCGTGATTGCTGTTGACAGGTCAATGGGAGGGATTTATCTCCACCTGATTGGCTGCAAAGACTGGCCACTCTCACTGTGAGGAATCTGCTGTCCAGGGGCCAACCCCGCAGAACAGGACTTACTTCAGAGGGGCTCTGGTGCTTACTTAGTCATCCTTTGAGTTTGTTGCTGGTGGAGGTGGTTGGGTGGTGCTTCAGCGAGGTCTGAAGCTGTCCACTGGGTATGCTGGCCCTGACGCCTCCTGGGAGGTGCAGGCCAAGGTTAGCTGCGCCTGTGCCCTGCCTGGGGCCACCCAGCATGAGCTGCAGTGTGATCTGCAGACCGCTGCTACTTGTGCTGAGCTTAGAGGTGCCCAGAAGAGGCCAACCTGTGAACCAAGGCCAGCTGTGGCTAGTACTGGGCCTGGGAGCACTTAGCAAGAGGTACGGGGCATGCTGAGGCCAGATGCTGCTTGTTTGAGGAATTTTAGGAAAGTTTGCAGCATGAGCCAAGACAGGCCATTTGTATGGAAAAGCCATTGGAAACTGCCTGGGTGGGCCCGCAACTTGGGAGGGATTTACCCCCCAGGCCCATCTGCTTTGAGGACTGGCTGCAACCATAGTGGAGAAGCTGCTGTGCAGGGGCCAACCCCACTGAGCACTTCAGTGGGGCTCTATTGCCTGCTGAGTCCCCCTGTTGAGTGTGTTGCTGGTGGAGGTGGTTGAGTGATGCTCCAGTGTAGTCTGATGCTGGCCACCAGGTTTGCTGGCTCTGAGGCCTCTGGGGCCTCCGGGGAGGTGCAGGCCAAGATCAGCTGCCACCTGTGCTCTGCCTGGGGCAACCCAGCATGAGCTACAAAGTGATCTGCAGAGGGTTGCTACTTTTGCTGGGCTTGGAGGTGCCCAGGATAGGCCAAGCTGCAAACCAAGGCTGGCTACCACTAATGAGGGGCCTGCTTAACAAGAGGTTCGGAGCATGTCGAGGCCAGACGATGCTTGTTTGGGGTTTGTGAATATTTGAGAGACTTTAGGAAAGTCTGCAGCATGAGCCAACAGAGGCTGTTTGTATGAAAAAGCCACTGGAAACTGCTTGGGAGGGCCTGCAACTTGGGTGAGGTGGGGTCTCAGGGAATCACCAGGGCAAGGGAAACAGTGTTAGCCAGGTTGATGGAGACTTAGATGTGGCGGAGGCCTGCCAGCTCTGTGTAGGGAGGGCTCAGCAAAAGAATAATGGTCTCTGCCAGCACTTTTGCCTGCAAGCTGGTATCTCAGCCCTTGCTCTGAAGCCAGACAATTCAGTTTTTCCCCTATGTCCCTGACATGCCTTTTGAACTGCTTCCTCAGTTCTGGATCTCAGAGCAAGTGAGTCTGAGTAAGTCTGTGCGTGGGGCCCTTTAAGAGAAATGCCTGGGATTCCACCAGCCCTCCATCTCATCCAGCCACAATCCCCACTGTTTTTCACAGCTAGGGGTTATGGGGACTTCTCTTCCTGGCACTAGAACCCTGGGCTGGGAGCCCTGGTGTGGGGCTGGGACTCCATGCTCCTCTGGGTACCTCTGCAACCAAGATATTCCTCCTGATTTTTAACTGCCACATGTAGGTGTGGGATCAGCAGTTCCAAATCTCCTCTCCTACCAGTCTAAATGTGGCTTCTTCTGTATATCCTTAGTTATAGGACTTCTGTTCGGCTAGATTTCAGGTGGTTCGCAATGATGGTTGTTCTGCATTTAGTTGTAATTTTGAAGTGGTCGTGGGAGGATGTGAATACTGTATTTACCTATCCCCTGTCTTGACTGGAAGCCAATTTTTTAAAAATTTTTATTTTTAAAGAAACACCACATCAGCTTGATAATGATATTTGTTCATTTTAAAGAGTTGAAATAATACAGAAAACTGCATTGATAACTTTTGAAAAATATATAACCCTCCCCATACTTCACCCCCAGAACTCCCATTAACACTAAATGAGCAGCATATTAGACACACACACACGTACAGGTGTACACATGCTTTCCTTCAACACTTGGAAGACATTTCTGTGTCTTCCGTGGCTATGAATAATGCTATGGGGAAGTCTGAGGTCATCCTGATTCTTCTACCTGGTGCCTGAAGAAATCTTCATGATTGAAGTTCAGTGGCTTTATAGAACACAGCTCTTTATATCAAGTTTCTTGTTATGTGATATGTCCTTTCAGTATGTAGACTTATTTTCTTATTCAGGGGAATTATCTTGTGTTTTGTCTTTGAAAACTTCTGTGCCGTTGGTTGGGTTTTTCAGTGCAGGGACACTGATCATCCTAATACATGATATTATTCACCTGATCTCCACAGATGTAAGTTTCACTGTAATTGCTTTAATTTTTTTTTTGGGGGGCGTTAATCCTCACTGGAGGATATTTTTTCCCATTGATTTTTAGAGCGAGTGGAAGGGAGGGAAGGGGAGAGAGAGAGAAACATTCATGTGAGAGAGACACATGGATTGGTTGCCTCCTGACTGGGGCCAGGGAACAAACCTGCAACCCAGGTGCATGCCCTTGACCGGGGATCGAACCTGAGACCCTTTGGTCCGAGGGCCAGCACTCTACCACTGAACCACACCGGCCAGGGCTGCTTTAAATTATTTTTGACATTTGTTCCCTGCTGCTCCTGTAAACCATTTCCCTACTCCCCGTTTGTTATTAATTTGATCATCAGTTGTCTTAGTCTGTTTCTCGCCATTTCTAATGTCTCGATTAGTCCTGTAATGTTGCTTGGGTCCTCAGTTTCCTTAAGTCTACAATCTTCATTTTTTGTACCATTCTGTTGTTTTTCATCTTGTCCTTGAGCTTTACTGAATTAATTTTCTTTTTGACATGTTATAGTGAGAAGCAGTTGTGGGGAAGTGTTTTTATGCTCTTTGAGTTAATTTTCTTCATGGTTAGTTTTGTATGCTAAGTTCCTGGAATTGTGTTTGCATATTGCATGATGTTTCCTTTCAACCTGCTCATGCTTGGGCAGCGCAGGATTCCCGTAGGCTCATCTAGCCATTATTGAGGAGTCTCAAGAGAGGTGGCTTCTTCACATCTTTCTACAGGATCTGGGCAGTTTTTTCCTTCAGGAGCCACAGAGTGAGGGCTCGATATTTTCTGTGTTATCCATTTTTCTGTGCCCTGAAGGAGTAACAGGGTGGCATGAAGGTGTGAGTAGGGGGATTGCTCAGTTGAGAGCTTGACCTGCAAACAAGGCTGACTACATAGCGGGGCTCAAAATGAAATGTGGGGCCTTAGTTCAGAAAGCAAGAAAAATGTACCACTACAGGCACCAAAATATAAAGTTTTTTTTCTTTTTAAAAAGAAATGTTTTTATTGATTTCAGAGACAGAAGTGAGGGAGAGAGAGAGAGAGATACATCAATGATGAGAGAGTCATCGATAGGCTGCTTCCTGCATGCCCCCTGACTGGGGATAGAGCCCACAACCCTGGGCATGTGCCCTGACCAGGAATCAAACCTTGATCTCCTTGATCATAGGTCGATGCTCAACCCCTGAGCCACGCTGGCTGGGCAAATATTTATTTACTTATTTTATTCCTCACCTGAGGATATTTTTTCCATTGATTTTTTTTAGAGAGAGTGGAAGGGAGGCAGGTGGGGAAGAGAGGAAGAGTAGAGATAGAGAGAAACATCTATGTGAGAGAGACACATCAATTGGTTGCCTTCCACATGTGCCCTGACTGTGCCGGGGATCAAACCTGCAACCCAGGTATGTGCCGTTGACTGGGAATCAAAGCTGAGACCCTTTGGTGCATGGGCCAATGCTCTAACCACTGAGCACACTGTCAAGGGCAGGCCCAGATGATTTTAATGGAGAATTCTACCAAGCACTGAAAGAAGAATTGACATGAATTTTATATAACCTCTTCTAGGAAATGGAAGAGGAGGGGATATTTCTAACTCATTTAAGAGGCTAAGATTACCTGATGCCCAAACCAGATACTACAAAAAGTAAAACTATAGACCAGTATTTTTCATTAACTTAGATATGAAAATCCTCTACGAAATACTAGGAAATTCAATCCAGCAATATGTGAAAAGAATTGCACGCTATGACCAAGTGGAATTATTCCAGGTATGGAAGCCTGGTTCAACATTTGAAAATCAGTCAGTATAATCCACCGTGTCAACAAGCTAAAGAAAATAATATGCTCATATCAGTTGACACAAAAAGTATCTAACAAAGTGAAGCTCATTCATGATAAAAACTTTCGGCAAACTAGGGATAGAGGAGAACTTCCTCAACTATAAAAAATGTGAAGAAACCTATAGTTAACAAATACTTAATGGCGTGAGACAGAATGCTTTCTTTTTAAGATAAAGAACAGGCAAATATGTGTATTTTTACCACTTTTATTAACACAGTACTGGAAGTCCTAGCCACTGCAATAAGGCAAGAAAATGAAATTAGATATATACAGAGCAGAAAGGAAGACTGTCTTTATTTGCAGATGACATGGTTTGACATGATTATCTACATAGATAATCTCAAGAAATCTAAAAGAAAAACCCTTCTAGAACTAGTAAATAAGCTCAGGAAGATCACAGAATATAAGATCAATACACAAACATCTATTGCATTTCTATATGCTAACAATGTGGGAACCAAAATTAAAAGCACAATTATATTTATAGTTGATTCAAAAGAAATGAAATGCTTAGATATAAACTTAATAAAACATGTACAGGACTTGTATGCTGAAAATTGCAAAATGTTGCTAAAGTAAACCAAAGAAGATCTAAGTAAATGAAGAGACACACTGTGTTCATACATTGGAACATAGTAGAGATATCAGTTCTCCCTAAATTGATCTATAGAGTTAATGCAATTCCTATTACAGTCCCAGCAAGACCTTTTATAGATGCAGCTAATCTTATTCTAAAATTTATGTGGAAAGCCACAGGCCCTAGAATCACTAAAACAATTTTAAAAAATAGTGAAAGAATTACCCTAACCCAATATTAAGGCCTACTATACATCTACAGTATTCAAGACGGTGGGATATTAGAGGAGGGATGGACATATAATATAGGTCAATGGAACAGAATAGATAACAGAAATAGAACCATGCAAATATATACCCAACTTATTTCCAACAAAAGTGCAAAAACAATTCAATGGAGGAAGCATAGCTTTTCAATAAACAGAGCCGGAGCAAACTGGACATTCATAGGCAGAAAATGAATCTCAACCTATAACCCAAAATGTAAAATGAAAAACTGCAAAGCTTTTAGGAGAAAAACCATAGAAGAAAAATCTTTAGGGTCTAGAACTAGGCAGAGTTCCTAGACTTGATACCAAAAGCATGATCCATAGAAGGAAAAAGTGATAAATTTGACTTCATGAAAATTAAAGACATTTGCTCTGCTAAAGCCCATGTGAAGAGGAGGAAAAGACAAGTTACAGACTGGGAGGAAATATAGGGTCCCCCCCAAAAATGTATACACGCATTTTGAATAATTATAAAGGCAGTATTTATTAAAATACACTTCATTTTCAAAATTGAGCTATCAGCTGTTAAAGTGTGTATACACTTTTTTGGGAAACCCTGTATTTGCAAAACACATATCCAACAAAGCACGAGTATTTACAAAATATAAAGAACCCTCAAGACTGAATGTTAAAAAAAGAGATCTCGCTTTATCATTTTTAAAACGGCATGTAAATCTACAATTGTCTCAAAATAAAATGTTTAATTAAAAAAAAAACTTCAAATCTTCAGAGCATCCTTTTTTCTGACCCTCCAGACTAAAATTCTTGTTGAACCCTAACCTTTTCCTTTGGAACATTTGTCATGGTTTTGTAATTATTTGAGCAGTTTTTAGCTTATTGCTTATTTCTCCCACTAGGCTGCAAGCTCTATACTACTGTATCTCCAGCTCTGAAATAGTGCTCAGTAAATGTGTATTGGATGACTGAGTTAATGCATTGCAGAATTATTGAAGGGTTTGAAATTGCTCTATATTTGGCAAATACTTTAAATCCATCTTCCCCCCTTTGTTTTTTTTGGGGGGAAAATGAATACCTTATCTTCTTCCCAGGACACCCCGCATGCTTTGAGCCTCCTGGCTGAGCGCCCTGCATCAGCAGCAGCCTCCGTACAACATCCGCCCTTTCTCTAGACTCTCCAAGTTGGGCAGCTGCCAGGAATATTCGCCCTCTTGGCCTCCTGAGGGCTGAGTTAACCAGTAATTGATCTCATTATTTTGTGTTGGAGTTTCAGAAAGACAGCATGATGCTGTTATTATTCAATGAGCAACAACATCTAAATTGATCCAATGCTCAGTGAAAATGACATTTCCAGGCCTGGCTATAACAACCCATTCCAACTTTTCGACTTATTACTAAAAACAACTCAAGTGCCTCCGACTTCTCAAATGACAAGTTATCTTGAGAAAATACACTGAAGGGGATCTCTGTGACAAGTGAGACCTTGTAACGAAGTGACTTATTTGACAGGGAAAGTTAGTTTTGGAATTCTATTTGAATTCTAAGCAGTGTTTGCCTGAGAAAGAAAGTTGAGTTTGGGCGGTTACGGGAGGCAGCGTTCCTGTTTGCTGTTCTTAAACCAGCCTGGTTGTGAGGAAGTCAGCAGGACTTTCTTAGGCAGCCTGACTTTGCACAGCATGATTCAAGCATATACATGTTCTTAAGACAGACAACAAAGAAACCCTGCTTTATGACTGCAGAAATAAAATATACCAACCAGGGTGAGGGAAATCTACTGAGAAGCATCATGTTTATGGAAGCTGTTCATACATTGTGTATGACCTATGTGTATTTCTGGTATTTAAAATTTTCCGATTTACAGATTTAAAGTATTTTTATTATTGATCCTTAATTTACTTATCTTTATTTTTTGTTAATTTTCACCTGAGGATATTTTTTCTATTGCTTTTTAGAGAGAGTAGGAGGAAGGGAGGGAAGGGGAGAGAGAGGGAGAGGGAAACATTGATGTGAGAGAGAAGCATCACTTGGTTGCCTCACACATGAATTCTGATCAGGGCTGGGGATCAAACCTGCAACCCCTTGGTGCAAGGGCCAACACTCTAACCATTGAACTACACCAGCCAGGGCAATTTATATATCTTTTGATGAGATTAAGGCAGATTACCTATGCTTTGGGGTGTTTAATATTTGTTATGATTTGCCTTATATTTTTGAATGGTCATTTTTTAAATGCTGCATGTGAGTGAGAAGAGTATGCATTCTTTAGTTATTGGTTCATTAGATTTAGCTGTTGTTCAAAAATTTCTTTCTAAATCTTTATTAATTTTTGTCCCCTTGATTAATTGCTCAGAGATGCATGTTAAACTTTTCTACTATAATTGTGGATTCACCAGGTCCTTCTTGTAATTCTTTAATTTTTGCTTTATATGTTGTAAGCCACATTATTAGGTGTGTACAAGGTTAAAATTGCACCTTTTATTATTGTGTGGTGACCTGCTTTATCTCATAACGTTTCTTCAAGGTTATTCAATTTTAGTTTACGCTCCTCACTCTGGTTTCCTCTTTGTCTCTGGTATGTTGGAATTTCCCTTTTTTCCCCTGTTGAACTCTGTTATAGATTGAACTACCCTTTCCCATTTAGTCTAGCATATCAGCATGTGTGTGCATATGTGTGTGTGTGTTTGCAGTTGCTGGGGCTGGCTACATGCAATCTGCTTAGCTGGCCCCACAGTCCGTGGGGGCCTCCCTAGCCTCTCTCCATCATGATCCTTAACCTTCCCCTCCCATCACTATCTGCTTTGTTTTCAAGTCCCCATTCACATTCCCCAGCAAGGGACCCTATTGGCCCAGCACGTCATTTTGTTGTAGATCTGCCTTAGGAGACCTGACCTACCTATGAGTTAGCTGTCCTTGGGACACGTGTTCATCCCTAACCCTGCTGGGCTTGTGTGCCGGGCAGTTTCACGTTCAGAGGACTATGGAATGGCAAGCTGGCCAATTTGCCCCTTTGCCTGTGGGCTGTCAGTGAACTGGCCCTTGTTTCACTGTCGACCTCAGCTTCTGTAGCAGAGAGAGCTCTGTTTAGAACCTGCTGCCTCACTGCAGTACAACATGCTGCCTCAGTGCACCTTCAGGGTCCCATCGGGAAGCCAGGGCCTTTTGCTAGGCTCTGAGGAAGGCTTGAATTCACGTTTAGGGAGGACTGATCAGTGCCCTTGCCTCTCAAGCCAGCTCAGTGTTTATTATCAGGCCTTTCACCCTAGTCACCTGCCTCAAAGTTCCTGTGGAGCCTATTAAGTCATATTGGGAAATGGTTCTGAAATTGACTGCTGGCCAAAATAAAAAAACAGAGCATGGAAAACAGACTCTTATAATATTTTATATAAGGGAAGTCTTACCTTTCCGGGACCAGTGAGGTCTGTAGTTTTATTTCATAGCTAGTCTGATCTTGAGAACCTGTCCAAGTGTGGGAAAATCTCCCCATTTGAAATAGTAGGATCTATTATTCACTTTAAATTTAAGAACCTCTTGTGAGCAAGTCCTGTATATTCATCTCATTTACCCGTTTATCAGCATCCATGATGAGTCAAGTGAGAAATTCACCAACCTTAAATCTCAGAGCGATGTGTTATCAGAGCTCAGGGATGCCCTCTAGCCCTCCCTCTCTACCGTAGCATAACTGAGCTCTAAAGAGGAGAAGGGGCTAGCCCAAAGTCTCACATTAGCTGGTGGCAGAGATGGGACGAGGACTCCGCTCCAGGACCCTCCCAGCCCAGGGCCGCCTTCCTCTTATTGTACTCTCCTCAAAGATAGAGCACTAAATCATGCTTGAAGTTTTAATATCATTTTGTCACAAGTTGATGGAGAATTTGCAGTGACAAGAATGTCTAGAAATTCAAGCATAGGAGAGCTGTGGTCCCTTGATGTGTAATTGTAAATAAGGGTAAATGACTTGAGTCAGGGTGGGATCCATGCGCAGGGCCTTTGGTATGAGAAATTATAAATGCTGCTCTTTGCCTTGCGTTGTCTCTCCTTTCTCAGAGTGAGGACAATGGAACCCCACATCTTGTTCTCAGTTGTGGGTTTCCCTTTCCCTTCTTTCTTCAGTCCATTTCCTGCCTTCTTCCCTTCTTCCACTACTTTCTATATGCCATTAACCCCTTGTTTCCGTAATCTTTGTTTCATTCTCTACTAACTTCTGACATAAAGTATTAATTTTTGGCATTTTTCCCCCTTTTCTTTGAAGTTCTCCTTCTGGCTACAAAAACTTCCAATTAAGTTTTTTAAATAAAAGATAGAAGTTAAAAGCAACTGCTGCCTGGGGTTAGCAGGATAGAAACTTGAAGTTGCTTGAAGCTGTACTTCAAAAAGAGAAAACTCAATTTTAAAAGTGTAGAGGTTTATTCATAAAATACATTGTGATCAAAAAATGACTCTGGGCTGCAGAGGAGCCAAACTGTAGGTCACTTGTTTTATTGTGTTTATTTATAGAATATTCTTCTATGTAATGTTTTTATTCTAAATAAAAGTAAAGGGAAAATTTTAAGCATCTCGATCCGTATTTATTCTGTTCTCAATAACATTAATTTAATATGAGATTCTCATCTTTATTAACTAAAGAACTTTTACAGTATTCTTACATGTTTCTTTTATGTGCTATTGCATTCACACAAAAGAATATATGAATGTATTTCAAACTTCTCTCTCTTTAATAGAAATTTATCTACTCCTAAATTCTACTTATAATAGACTCCCCAGAAAGAGTGGGTGTATTCTGAGAGGAGTCATAGGCCCGAGGAGTCAGCGGGGTGCTGTGAGCGCTCCTGGTCACCAGGAGGAAACACCCGCTCAGGCCTTTCTTATCCTCTGTTCAGTGCTATTCTAGCCAAGAAGTTCTAGCCAGTCCTTTAATTCAGCATTTGAAGGCCCAGCAAACTGAGGGGTCTTCCTAGAAAATCTGGAGCTGACCGGCAATATGGAAACCTGTGGTCTGCTAGGTTTCTGTGGTCTTGCTACTGATGCGCTTTTTGAGGGATATTGTCATCTTTTCCTAATTTCCTTAATCTGTGCTAACATTACCGTTCTTTTCTAGATCTGCCTTTGGAGCTCCAAGACCGTCCACCTTTCTCCACGTTCATATTCACCCTCTCTAGTCCAGTCATTGTCATCTGCCATCTGGGAAACTGCCTCCTAGAGAGGGCTGGGGGCATTTGTGGGCTGAGCAAGGAAAACCACATGACCACACGGTGGCAGTGGCACACACAAGCTTTATTGGGAGAGGCTTTGACAGTTCCCTGCTGAGGAAGTCCCTCTCAGCCTAGTCTGTCCAGAGGTTAGAACATGGGGATTGCTGTTCAGAAGGGCAAGGGTTGGGGGACTCAACGGGGAGAAAGGAGTTCATATGTCTAGGTGGTGCCCTTCAGCAGCACAGTGGGGGACTAGGTTAGAGCAGCTTGAAGGCTTGTGACCACAAGGCTCTGTCTTCAGATACTGGGTGTAGTTTTGTGGGCTATGCAAGGCAGGGAGTCCCTAAATGGCTACAAATCTGCTTGTTTGGGTTATTTTTAAATAATTGGATGTGTGCAAATGTGAACTTGGTGCCAGTGGGCTTTTGAGCTGACAGGTCTCAGCCTACAGTGACGAAATAAACCGCCTAAGGGCCTATGTCAGGGGCCATCTTTGGCTCATTTACAGGGCGGGCAAAAGTAGGTTTACAGTTGTGAGTTTATTCTTGAATTATTATTTATTAATTATTGTATTATTTTCCATATGAACAACTGTAAACCTACTTTTGCCCCTCCCTGTATATAACACCCCTCAATCCATTCTCCACACAGAAACCCGAGTCGTCTTTGTAAAATGCAGACCAGGCCTTGTCGCCCCACTGCTTTCTTTCTGTTTCTATTTGCCTCTTGTACCTTTGCCCACCCCTTTGTTTTTAGTCCTTCTCAATCGCTTGGCTCATGTGTGTCGGTTGTATGCAGCATATAGTTGAATCTTGCTTTGGGAGCCAAATTGGAAATCTTTTCCTTGGAATAAGTTATGTAATCCTCTTAATGGACTTCAGCCCATTCACATTAATCAATGGTCTCAATACTGTCATATTATTTTGTAATTATTTGTGTATTATATTTGCTGTATTTATTTCTCTAGTTGATATTTTCTTTGTTTAAATGTATTTGGCTATTTAAAAAGGTTGATATTGTTGTTCTAGTAATTACCTTTAAACTTAATCTTAAAAAACCCCAAACATGTGATTAAGGTACTGTATTCTTATTTAACCTTATAGTATCAGGTGTCGGTTTTTTAAAGCTGCAATGACATAGAGATCACTTAGCAGAGATTCACTTTTTTAAAGTATGTGATATAGTGGTTTTTAGTACATTCACAGATATGTGCAACAATCACCACAATCAATTTAAAAACATTTGTATCACCTCAGAAGGAAATTCTGTACCCTTTAGCGATCACCCCTCCCCCTCCAGCCTCCTCCCCCTAATCTACTTCTGTGTCTTTAGATTTTCCTGCTCTGGGCATTTCATATGAATGGAATCATATAATATGTATTGTAGTCCTTTGTGACAGGCTTCTTTCACTTAGCACAATGTTTTCAAGGTTCATTCATGTATCAGTTCTTCATTCCTTTTTATGGTCAAATAATATTCCACTGTATGAATACACTACATATTGTTTATCCATTTATCACTTGGTGGAAAATTGGGTTATTTCTACCTTTTGGCTATTATGAATAATGCCAAGCATGAATGTACAAGTTTTTGTGTGATGTAATTTTCATTTCTCTTGAGTATATGCTTAGGAATTACTAGGTCATGTGGTGGGTGGTCTACATAAATATTTTGAGAAACTACCTAACTGTTTTCCAAGGTGGCTGCCCCATTTTACATTTCTACCAGCAGTGTATTAGGGTTCCAAGTTTTTCCACATCTTCATAAATGATTATTTATTAATGTCTTTTTAAAATTATAGCCATTCTAATAGGCATCAAGTGGTATCTCATTGTGGTTTTGATTCTCATTTTCCTGATGTCTAATGATGCTGAGCATCTTGACATGTGCTTTTTGGTCATACATAATATTACCATTCAAGTTCTTTGCCCATATTTAAATTGGGTTGTCTTCTTACTATTCCCCTATGCCTATCAAGTGCTAGAAACACAGCTCATGAGCCAGTGCTTCCCATCACCTGCATCCCATCCAATTCATCACTAGTGATTATAAGCTAAGCAGTTATACAGCTTGTCATGTTATCAGTAATCCACTTATCACCAATAATGGGGTCTCTGTTGCCATTTGGTGGGTGAATGATCTAACTGTAGGACCCCACCTTGAAATCTGCTTCCTAGTACTCCATTCCTGGTTCCAAATGGGTTCTCTGGCAGCAGATCCTGACACAAGGATTTATGTGCAAGTGAGATGCTACTGAGTGACTGCTCCTGGGGAAAGTAGTAGGGGTCATGGGAAGCAGAACATAGAAGTGGAGGAAGGAAAGCAAGAGTGTGAGAGCAGCCAGAGCCCCAGAATTACGTTTGCCTGCTCTGACATGGGTCCGTTTGCCTCAGAGTTGTGTGGATCTTAGGCAAGGGATGGGGGACATTCCTGCATCCACATCAGTCATAATTGAAGGCTCCAAGGTGATAGGACCTCCCAGGCACCCCCAGCTGTCTGTGATGGTGGGCAGTGTGACTCTGGTGATCAAGGGCAGTTCTCCAATGACGAGGCTGGGATCCAAGGCACGTTACAGCTGGCGGTGTGTGAAGAAGCGGTGTAGAGGCATCTGAGGGGACTGGCATTGTCCTCTACAGGAGAGACTGCGGACAGAGAAGAAAGAGCCTTCGCCAGCAGTGGGGTGGGCATCAGAAGTCTGCAGAGGAGACCAAGCCCGAGAGGCCAGTGAGGGCAGAGGAAAGCCCGGACAGCACGTCAGGAGAGGTCGGCTGCCCTGCGCAGTGCCCAGTGCAGCACCCAGCACTGACCCCGGATCTTCAGACTCGAGGGACTGGGTGGGTGGAGAGATGGGGAGTCAGGAGGGGTTGCTACTTTGGGGTGGGAGGTTGATGCACTCATTCCATTTTGCTCTATTTGACAAGAAAGACAAGATATTTTATACCCGATTCCTAAAATTTCTTAAATTGCAATGAAATAACCCCCAAAGAAAAACTGGCCACAGCATCCAGAACTGCTACTGCTGTCAGAGGCTGGGTTATTGTTTCACTCTTCTCTGTGGCTTTGTTTAAAACCACAGCTGCAAACCCACATGCCTTGATTCCTTATGATTTATTTAGGTCACAGTGTGATTGGGAAATGACTATGGGAACGCTGCTCTGCATTTAAGCAGAGGTGACGGAGGCATACTACCTACCCTTGAGGAGCTGGCAGCGAGGCCGGGAAGGTAGATGTGCTTGCAAGGCCTGGTACATGGAGAAAGTGTGGGGGAGTCTCCACATTTCAGAATTAAAGCTTTTAAACGTTTGTTCTTCAAACATTTATAGGTGCGTGTTTGTGGGGGGCAGTATGTATGGGTTTGGGAGCCAGGAAGATGTGGATTCACGTCCTGGTTCTTCCTTTGCCCGCTGGTGTGCCTTCGGGCCAAGCACTTAGCCGTTCAGAGTTGGGCATGTAAAGTGGGCTCATTACGCGCAGCTCGCGTGGTGCTGTAAGGGTTAATTAAGACTCTACATGTAAAACAGCTCTTGACTTTTAACAGGCACTTAATCAGGGTTAGTTTTCTCTCTCCCCGGAAGGATTTCAAAATTTAAAATTGACTCTTTCTACAGATTTAAAAATTAGACTGCTTACCAATATTTTAAAAATTTAGTTACATAAAGTGAGTTTTGCTTTCAATAACGTTTAAGCTTCTAGAAACATAGCTACACGTGTGGTGTGTGACATACCAGCTCTTCTAATTCATTCTGGGTTAGAAAACCCCTTAGATACGAAAAAATAGGGTTTGTGAAGACTCATTTTTCCAAGTATATGTTGTATTTGTGATGATTATATAAATGCACTGTGAACTGCAGATTAATCTGGCCAATATTTGCTGAGCATATGAAAGAAAAATCTGTTCCTTTGACTAGAAAAGACATATCTGGCCAATATTTGTGCAGCATGTGAATGAAAAATCTATTCCTATGACATATACCTGATAAATCCTGCAAATATATTATTTGCTTACTTGCTAATTGACTCACCTCAGGCCCCCCTTTCTTTCTGTAGCCTTAAAACAATCCCCTCTCTTGTGTCTGTTTCTCTGTTACCTTCTTTCTCTGGTTGGCCTCTCCAGGTGCTGCAATCTGGACCCTTTCTGGGGTCGATCCCCACTGGTCTAGAAGTCTCCAGGAAGCTTTTGAGAGCCCCAAGTAGTGTGTACTGTGCGGCTCCTGAAAAATGGGAGTCTGATTCAGGCCGCGTCTTTGAGTCTGGAGAGGGAGGACTTTGTGAGCAACTAAACTGCCAAGGAAGGAGTTTTTACTTCAGGCGATGCTCAATGATAAACTCAGTTCAGGTCTAAACATGGACTATCCTTGATATTCTCTAGGCTAATTGCCTTTAAGAAATTTTTCTTTTGCCCAAAGGATTGACTACAATTTCACAATTTCACTTAAAGTTACATAAAACAAAAGTTGGAATATTTTCCAGTATGTCACAGTACAGTTTAGGATAGGAAACAGGTAAATAATGCAAAAATGAAAACACTGAGGGCTTTATTTGGGGGCCTACTTCAGAATTAAAGCTTTTGAGGAAAGAGTAATCAAGTCATACATATATTTTTAAATTTTTTAAATTTCTTATATGTTTTTATTGATTTCAGAGAGAAGAAGGGAGAGAGAGAGAGAGAGAGAGAGAAACATCAATGAGAGAGTCATTGATCGACTGCCTCCTGCATGGTCCCTGCTGGGGATTGAGCCTGAAACCTGGGCATGTGCCCTGTCTGGGAATCCAACTGTGACCTCCTGGTTCATGGGTTGATGCTCAACCTCTGAGCCACGCTGGCCACAGATCATATATTTCGAGGCTCTGTTGGTAGGTGTTTATGATATCATATTTTTCTGGTGAATTGTTGTTAAGTAATGAATGACTCTCTTTATTTTTAATAATGCTTTTTGCCTTAAGTCCTGTTTTATCATATGTCATACTAGCTCTATGTGGGTATTTGGTTGACATTTCTCTTCCTGTGCCTTTGTTTGCATTCTCTCTTTATATTCTTAGATGCATCACACTCTTTTTAAAAATTAAGTTTTATTTTTTTTAGTACAGCTTTAGATTTACAGAAATATTACAGAGGTAGTCTAGAGAGTTCCCTTATACTCTGTCCTGTTTCCCCAGTTATTAGCATCCCACATTACTAGTATGGCACCTGTGTTATAATTAGTGAGCTATATTGATACATTATTATTAACTAAAGTTCATACTTCATTAGCTGTCCTTAGTTTTTACCCAGTGTCCTTTTTCTGTCCCAGAATGCCGGCTGGGACACCACATTACATTTAATTGTCCCATCTCTTTGTTGTGACAGTTTCTCAGACTCTCCTTGTGTTTGATGACCTTGCCAGTTTTGAGGAGTCCTGGTCAGGTATTTTGTAGAATGTCCCTCAATTGGGAATTTTTTCTTTTTCATGATTAGACTGGGATTGTGGGTTTTAGGGGGTGGTGATCACAGAGGTAACGTGCCATTTTCATCACATAATATCAAGGGCCTATACTATCAACAGGACTTACCATTGTTGGGGTTGATCACCTGGCTGAGGTCGTGTTTGCCAGGATTCCCC
Source organism: Miniopterus natalensis (assembly GCF_054644295.1). Classification (NCBI taxonomy): domain Eukaryota; kingdom Metazoa; phylum Chordata; class Mammalia; order Chiroptera; family Miniopteridae; genus Miniopterus; species Miniopterus natalensis. The sequence continues at coordinate 11,892,790 of NC_142098.1, forward strand.
ACTGTAAAGTTACTGGCCCGCCCCCCCCCCCCCACTGTTTTCTTTGGAAGGAGGTCACTCCGTGCAGCCCAGGGGTGGGAGAGGTGGAGAGTTATGCTCCCACCTGAGGGTGGAGCACCTACATAAACGATGTTAACTTCTTCCGAATGGGAGATTCATCTCTTCTCCCCATTTATTTATCACTCACTTATTTATATCAGTATGGGCTTCTGGATGTTTATTTAGTACTGTGGGTTATAAGCCAATGGACTTCATTTTACTGTTCAGCTTGTTCCAGCTTTGGCCGTTGGGAACTGTGTCCGCTGTCCCCGGTGTCCTTTGACGCGCTCCCATGGATGTGGGCTTCCCCTCTCCCTACCCGAGCTCTAGGGGCCGTTTCTTTGCTAACGCTGCTGTTTGTTATTCATGAAAACTGTCTCTTGTTTTTAAAGACTTCTCTGACATATAGTGTCACTCCTATTTTTATTCTCTAAAATTAATAGAAATTTTCCTGCGAACAAAATCTTTGGTTCATTTTCCAGAAACCCATTCCCAGCAGAAAGTCTGGGAATATATATATAATTATAATATATATATATTATACATATTATAATATATATATATATATATAAAATCTTTTTCTTTTCAGAGAGACAGTTGAATGTCGTTCCTGGAGAGACGGTTGTCTGACATGGATCGGCTAAGAAGTCTTGTAATATCATTACTTAGTATTTTTCAGGCAGTGTAAGTAGGGAGGGTGTCCACGACCGATTCCAGTAAAATCATGTGGGATCTTGTGTTCAGATTTTTGCAAGCCAGGAACATAAGTCCCTGAGTTAACGGTGTTTATACTTAAGATTGCCTTTTGTTTTTTCTTTTTGTGTTGTTAATAAATATGGCACGACCTTAACACCAGAGGGCGGTATTTTATAGTAGATGCCAAAATGTCCTCATTGTATATCTACCTGATGATTTAAAAAGATGTCTTATGTGTGCTTAGTGTTTGCTCTATGATGCACCTGGTCCTGGGGGTCATAACGAATCTAGAATTTTATAAGCTGCAGGCTTTTAAAAAGACATTCTGTTGTGTGGAGTTAAACCTCCTTGAATTCATTTTCACGCTAAGCTGTGCTGTTTCCAGGTTGGTGGCCGACAGGGGTGAGTGGCCTTCACACAGCACCACGCGCCCCGGCCCAGAGTCAGAGCTGCGGAGCCAGCGGACTTGGTTTAGCTTCAGGGATGGTCAGAATTTTGAATTTTGTCCTAGAAAAATACCCTGCTCTTGCTGAGAAGAGAATGGTCTTTTAATCCAGGAAAATTGTATGAAATTTATTGAATGCATTTAATTTTTTTCTTCAGTTTAAAAAGAACAGAATTGTGAAGACATTTCAGTATACACTTGGTCTCCCCTCGCTTTTGTTTTCTAGTTTCTATTCAACATAACCGTATATTGAATGTTTCAAAATACTTTATTACTCTTTCGGCGTCCTTGTAAAACTAGGAAAGCGTCTTTACATTGACTAGGTTATTCCTATTTTCTCCCTTTAAAACAAGTTTTCCCTGCTTGCTACATTTCTAATACATATTCATTATAGAAAATAAATATGGCAAAAGAAGAAAGGAAAAAATGCTTATAATTTCACCTCATAAATAATATTTTGTTGTATGTACTGTCTGCTGTTTTCAATGTATTTCTTTTTCTTTTTAAATCCTCACCTGAGGATATATTTTTCATTGGTTCTAGAGAGGAAGGGAAAGGGGAGGGGAGAGAGAGAGACTGAGAAACAGACAGAGAGAAACATGGATGTGAGAGAGAAACATGGATCGGTTGCCTCCTGCATGAGTCCCGATGGGGGCTGGGGATCGAGCCTGCAACCGAGGCCTGTGTCCTTGGCCGGAATCCAACCCAGGACCCTTCAGTCTGAGGGCCGATGCTCTAACCACTGAGCAACACCAGCCAGGGCCATCTATTTATTCTTGTGTGCATTGCCTGTTCATGCGCTCATTGGATTGTTAGTTTTGTTTTGTTTTGATTAAAAAAACCCAAAACTTTTCATTTGGAAATAATTTCATGCTTACAGAAAAGTTGCAAGTATAGATCTAGTACAAGGAACACCTGTACACACTTCACCCAGATTCGCTTATTAACATTTTGCCCATTTTTCTTTATTATCAATTCTCTATACACTTAATTTCCCCCTGAACCATGTGAGAGTAAAGTTGCATACATTATGGCCCTTTACCTCTAACTACTTTTGTCTCCATTACCTAAGAATAGGAATGTTTTTGTATGTTACCAAAGTTATCAATGTCAGTAAATTTGCGTAATACTTTCAACTAATGTACTGTCAGCATCCCAATATTGTCAGTTGACCCAATAATGTCCTTTATAATACTATTTTCCTCACAACTAAGATCCAGTCTAGATCAGATGTTGCATTTAGTTGTCATGTCTCTTTAGGCTCCTTTAATCTGGAACATTTCCACAGTTTTTGTCTTTTACAACATTGGCATTTTAAAAGAATATTGTCTTAGTTCGTTCAGGCTGCTCTAACAAAATACCACAGACTAGTGGTTTATAAACAACAGATATTGATTTCACAGTCTGGAAGCTAGAAGTCCGAGATGAGGGTGCCGGCATGGTGGGGTTCTGGTGGGGGCCCTCTTCTGGCTGCAGAGTGCTTCACTGTGTCCTCACGTGGGGAAGGGATGGGGGGGGCTCTGCCTGCCCCCTCTCAGAAGGGCGCTAATCCCATTCTTGAGGACCCCGCACGCCTGACCTACTCACCTCCCAAAGCCCTGCCTCCTAAAGCCATCACCTAGAGGGTATAGCTTCTAACAGGAATTTTGAGGGACACAAACATTCATATCGGAGCAAATATGATCCCTCATTATGTTTATTAGAATGTTCCTCATTTTGGGTGTCTCTGAAGTCTTCACAATTGAGTTAGGAAATGCATTCTTGGCTGGAATACCATTTATATAATATGTGTCCTGAGCACATGCTTTGAGAATGTCTATTGGCTTCAATTATGATTATTTAATATATTCTTTCTTTTGTTAAATAACTTGTAATTTTAGGTGTCCCCAAAAGGATGAACATACTTTTTTAGTAATTGGATATTGTACAAAGTGACAGGATTGATTCTTACATTCATTTTACCTCATAATAAAATTTATTAGTTTAGTTGGCTTGTTAATTTTCCCTTGGGGAGGGTCAAGTGCCCAAGGCACTGATTGATAAATCGATAAATCTTTAGTGAGTCTGGTCAATCAGTTCACACATATGTCAACCTTTCCTCCAGAGTATAGATTTTACCCGGGACAAGTGTGTTTGTTCCTTTCCATTGTTTTTGCCCTCAAAATGGTATCACACTAACATCCTGAAAACGAATCCCTAAGACTGCAAGCTGCCCCCACACCCTTTTTCTTTTTAAAAAGAATAGCAGTAGAGATGGTGCTTTCTCGGGCTATTTTCGGGAGAGAGCTCGTCGTTTGCATATTTGCATTTCAACCCCCAACTTCCCCTGAGGACAGATGGCTGTCTGCCGAGCGCCGCGGGCCGGCGCGGGGACCGTGGGCGAGCCTCTGAATGCTGACTAGTTTTCCGCAGCATTCCCAGCGCCTACGAAGAATGTGTTTGTAGCTGGGAGGCAAACAGAGCATCCAAAGCCGAGCAAGAATTGTGCAAAATAGTTGTCTTATGTATAAATTTATTTTGCTCTTAGTGTTTTAGTCTTGCCTCTTTCATTAGTTCTTATTTCTACTTTCTTTTAAAAATACCTCAGTTCTGCTTGATAGCCTCATGACCGAAGTTTGGGTCACTTGTTGTTGAAAGCTGCAGTTTTGATTTTTAAACGTGCTTTGTTTCTTTGTCATTTAAATACCAAGCCATGTATGGGCGGCTCAGACATGATAATTCCCGTATAAGATGTCCCTGTGGCCCCCACACAAAGAAGGGCCCTGTTGGAGGCCCTGGCAGGTATCTCAAGGCGACAGCTTAGGCCTGTAGCGTATATAATAGGAACAGCACAGCTCTGGGCTGTGGATTTATCTCGCTAACAATTTAAGTTATTGTGCTTACTTTTAACTAAAAAAATGTATTTTCTTAATTGCCTTTTAATTTTGGTCTGTAAAGAAGAATATATTGAAGAAATACGAATTTCTTATTTGGGTAGAAAAACCAAGCTAATTTGACAAGTTGGTACATTGACTGAAAGGGCCAGCAACAGTAATTTATTGAGAACCTCCTTTTTTTGCAAGGCACTGGAGGAGAGGAAGGTGAGGCATGATCCAAAGTGAAGTAAAATCTAGTGTCTGCCCTCAGCACCTCAAGATGCAAGATGGAATAAAGAGAATGCCAGAGAATTGACCTGTGAAAGAATCCAGTTTGAGAGATTGTGGGCAAGGTGGCGTTGGAGATGAACCTTGAAGGACTGATGGTGCTTCAACATTTATCCTGGCTGTTAAGGGGGGGAGGGAAAGAGAGAGAGAGAGAGAGAGAGATTATGAATGAGTGTGTGTGTGTGTTTCTTTGGGGGTAATTAGCTATTCACTTCAGCTGGTACAAGTGTAGGTGAGCAATGGGAGATGATTTTCTAAAAATAATTTAAGTCTCATAATTCTTTAGGTCTTTAGGAGTATAGCAATGTATATTTTCTTTTCATGTGCAGTAATACTAGATCCTTGTCTGTAGAGATGATGATTAAATTTATTATAAGTTAATGACAAATCCATTGTTAGCTATTTTGTAAATCATAATGCGACAGACACCTAATGAGCTGTGTTGTAATTCTTAGGAATAGTTACGATAATGCTGCCCTCTAGGTCAGGGCATGGTGTCCTTAAATTCTATCACACAGCCTGTGCTTCCTAGATCTCTTTATTAATTATTTGCCTGTACATTTAAACTGGGACTTGATCCCTAGTCTAGACCAAACATCAGGATTAGCAGCAAGTAGTTCTCACTATATTGTAGTTTTTTGAGGCAACTTTGATGGACTGTTTGAAAGAGCTAAAATATTTTACATATAGAGTAAGAAATGGATAACATTAAATTGCTTTTCTACTAAGTATATTCTGCTACTTGGAATTTTTTATGTTATAGTATCAGAAAACAACAAATCGCATTGCATACTCTTTTTATTTTTTATATGTTTTTGGGTGAGAAACTAGTATTACTTTGAACATATGCTTTGTAGACCTTCTGCTGTGTTGACATCAGAGGGGCCAGGCAAATTAATTGAATAAGAGAGAGATTTCAAAAACAGATGGGTTAAAAGAAGCTGTAAAATGAAATGGATTAGGATTTGGAGGGAGAACCTTATTGGGTTGTAATTGACCAATATTATTTAGTAGCATTGCTGAGAAATCATTAGCAGAAACAGAATTGTAGCAAGCTCTGGAATCTTTTGTAATGGCTTAGCAGGCAAATGAATCACTGGGGAATTTAAAGAGCGAAGATTCCCAGGTCTTATGTAGACTGGTCTAAATTGCAGATATTTTGATTCCATAACGTGGGGTGGGACCCGTGAATCTGTGTTTTTAACCATTGTCTCAGGTGATTGAGAAATGGGTCACCGGAATATAGGTGCTTTAACAAACCCCCGTGTGTGGTACTGAGCACCTGCTCAGTGAACATGTGCAGAGTTTGAATGAACAGTAGTGGTGGCCACGTCAAGTAATGTGTAACCTTCCATAGCACTATGAGCTAAAATTCCCCATGCCGATGCTTTTGGGCTTCCTAAGTACAGATCATCTATGGTTAATGGCAGTTTTGTTTCTTCCTTTCTAATCTTTGTACTTTTCCCCCTTTTCATGCCTTTCTCTTCTGGCTAGAGTACAGTACTGAGCAGAACTGGTATTGGACATCAGTGATTTAGTCTTTTTACTTTTTCCAGTTTTATTGAGATATAATTGACACACATCATTGTATAAGTTTAAGGTATACAGCATATACATATTTAGTGAAGTGATTATAGCAGTAAGTTTGGTTAGCACCCATCACCTCATACAGATACAATAAAAAGAGAAAGCTAAAAAAAAAAAAAATTTCTTAGGATTTACTCTCTTCACAACTTTCCTACATAATACACAACAGTGTTAACTATAGTCACCACGTTGCACATTATATCCCCAGAACTTATTTATCTTGTAACTGAAAGTTTGTATTTTTGACCACTTTTCTCCAAGTCCCCCTCCCACTGTCCTCTCCTCTGATAACCACAAATCTGATTTCTTTTTCTCTTAGATTCCACATATAAGTGAGATCATACAGTATTTGTCTTTCTCTGTCTGATGTATTTTACAAGACCCATCTTGATGTCACAATGGATTTCCTTTTTCATGGCTAAATAATTCCATTGTACATTTGTGTTGCAACATCTTTATCCATACACCCAATGATGGACACTTAGGTTGTTTTCATGTTTCGGTAAATGATGCTGCAATGAATATGGAAGAGCAGGTATCTCTTCGAGTTAGTGTTTTTGTGTCTTTTGGATTAATTACCAAAAGTGGAATTGCTGGGTCATATAGTAGTTCTATTTTCAGTTTTTTGAGAAACCTCTGTACTGTTTTCTGCACCAGTTTACATTCCCACTAACAGTACATGAGGGTTTCCTTTTCTGCACATTCTTGCCAGTATTAGCTCTCTCTCTCTCTTTTTTATGATAGCCATTCTAACAGGCATGAGGTCAGATCTCATTGTAGGTATTCTTTGTTTGAGAAAGATAGTGCATTTATTTTACCATTTAAAAATCAAGAAAAAGGAACAATAATTATTATTGGATAAAACAAATTTTAAAATGTGCTTCCATTTTGGTGAAGCATGGGAAGAGGCAGCAAGTTCCTCGTGGCTGTGAATAGAAATATCCATGTGGTGCTGGATCTTTTTAGAGACGTGGAAACTGCTCCATAATTTGACCTTTTGTCCAAATTCAAGTGGGGTCATACTGCACTGGCCACCTGGTGATCCCTGTCCCGGTTACTCTAGAATGGAGCCTCTTACGAATTTAGAGCAGAGGGATGAACCATAACCTCTCATTGTGGTTTTGATTTGCATTTCTCTGATGGTTAGTGATGTTGAACCTCATTTCATGTACTATTTGCACTTTCATATAAGTGATTTCTTCTTTAAAAAAATTTTTTTTTATTGATTTCAGAGAGACAGGAAGGGAGAGGGAGAGAGATAGAAAGATCAATGATGAGAGAGTCATTGATTGGCTGCTTCCTGCACTCCCTCTGCTGGGGATCAAGCCCGAAACTGGGGCATGTGCCCTGACCTGGAATTGAACCATGACCTCCTGGTTCATAGGTTGATGCTCAACCACTGAGCCACGCCAGCTGGACAAGACTTACTTACTTTTAAAAAATTGTGGTAAAAAATATTTTAAAAATATATATACACATATAAAACATAAAATTTGCTATTTTAACCATTTAAGTGTGCAATTAATTGGCATTAATTACATTTGCAGTGCTCTGCAACCATCATCACTGTCTACTTCCAAACTTTTTTATCACCTAAACAGAATCTCTGTATCTATTCCCCCCTCCCACAGCCTCTGTTAACCTCTCTTCTGCTTTTTATCTCTGTGATTTGCCTACTCTAGATATTTCACAGAAATGGAATCATACAATATTTGTCCTTTTGTGTCTGCCTTATTTCACTAGGCATAATGTTTTCAAGGTTCATCCATGTTGTAGCATGTATCAGACTTATGGACAGTTGGGTTGTTTCTATCTTTTGGCCCCTATGTTTCTGTCTAAGAGTTTTATAATTTACCTCTTTGGTTTACGTCTTTGATCCATTTTGAGTTAATTTTTGTGTACAGTATATGGTAAGGGTTCAACTTCATTCTTTTGAATGTGGCTATCCAGTTTTCCCAGCACCATTTGTTGTAAAGACTGTCCTTTTTTCCACTGACTGGTTTCCACAATCTTGTCAAAAACCAGTTGACCATATATGTGTGGGTTTATTTTGGGGCTCTCTGTTTCATTCGTCCACATGTCTGTTCTCATGTGAGCATCACACTTTTAGGATTACCATTCCTTTGTAGTTAAGTTGTTAAATCAGGATGTGTGAATCCTTCAACTTTTTCATTTTCAAATTTGTTTTGTATGTTTGGGGTCCCTTGAAGTACCATATGTATTTGAAGGTTGGCTTTTCCTATTCTGCAAAAGATTCCATTGGGATTTTGATAGGGATTGCATTGAATCTGTAGGTCACTTTGGGTAGTATTGTCATCTTAATGATATTAAATCTTCCAGTCGTGACCATGTTGTGTCTTTCACTTATTTATGATTTTAACTTCTTTCAGAATTGTTTTATAGTTTTCAGTGTACAAGTATTTTTCTTTTTTAGTTAAATTTATTGCCTAGCACTTTATTCTTTTTGATGTTACTGTAAATGGAATTGTTTTCTTAATTTTCTTTTCAGATTGTTCATTGCTAGTGTATAGAAATGCAAGTGATTTTTAAATGTTGATTTTGTATGCTGCAACTTTGCTGAACTCATTTATTAGCTCTAACAGGTTTTTTGTGGAATATTTTCTACATATGAGGCATGTCATCTGTGAACAGAGATAATACTCTTCCTTTCTATTTGGATGCCTTTTATTTCTTTTTCTTGCCTAATTGCTTTGACTAGAACTTCCAGTACTGTGTTGAATAGAAATGACAAAAGCAGGCTTCCTTGGCTTGTTCCTGATCTTACAGGAAAAGTTTTCAGTTTTTCACTGTTGAGTATGATATTAACTATGTTTTTTTCCAAATAAGGCCTTTATTATGTTGAACAAGTTTCCTTTCATTCCTAGTTTATTGAGTATTTTTATCATGAAAAGATGTTGAATTTTGTCAAATGCTTTTCTGCATCAGTTAAGATGATCATGGGTTTTTTCTTCATTCTATTAATATGATGTATCACATTGATTGATTTTCATATGTTGAATCATCCTTGCATTCTGAGATTAAATCTCACTTGGTTATAATTATAATCCTCTTAATATGCTGCTGAATTCAGTTTGCTATATTTTGTTGAGGATTTTTGTATCAGTTTTCATAAGGAATATTGGTCTGCAGTTTTTCTTTTCTTGTAATGTCTTTGCCTGGAGTTAAGAATGTTTCCTCCTCTTTAATTTTTTTGAAGAGTTTAGAAGGATTGATGCTTTATTCTGGGTAGTTTTTTCTGACTTATCTGTTGGTTCGTCAATGATCTCTTCAGCTGTGTCTAATTTGCTGTTAAATCTGTTCACTGAACTTTTAATTTTGTTTATTGCTTTTCAGTTGTAGAATTGCCATTTGATTCCTTTTCGTTTCTGTGTTACCACTTTTTAAAGTATGCGGTTCCCTGAGGATGTTTTCAAGCTTTTCTTTTATTTCTTTGATAAGAGTAAATATAGTGATTTTATAGCCTGGGTCTGAGAACTCTAATATCTAAGGTTCTTGTGTTGAAGCCTTTCTGTTGTATCTTTTTCCCCCTGCTGGTTCTTCCTTATAAGGGTCTTTTTCTTCTGTGTACACTTAGTTCTCTTTGACTGTTCTGGTCATTGTATTTGAAAACCTACTTGCATGAAAATTTAGAGACATATGATATGTGAATCTTCCAGATAAATTTTTTGTTTGCTTATACCGGTAGTCCGGGAGCCCTACTAGTGGAACAATATTCTTACAGTGGAATATTATTCACCCTGAGAAGGAAGGAAATCCTGCCGTTTGTGACAACCTGAATGTATTTTGAAGGCATTATGCTAAATGAATTAAGTCACACAGAGAAAGACAAATACTGTATGATCTCACCTATATGTGGAATCTAGAAAAGCCGAACTCAGAGAAACAGAAAGTAGAGTGCTGGTTACTAGAGGCTGGGGAGAGGGTGGGGAAAATGGGGAGATATTGGTCAAAGGGTACAAACTTCCGGTTATAAAATTAAGAAGTTCCGGGGATCTAATGTACAGCATGGTGATTATAGTTAATATTAATACTGTATAGTATTACATACTTGAAAGAGCTAAAAGAGATCTTAAATGTTCTCACCACAAAAAGAAATGATGATTATGTGACGTGATGGAGGTTTAGCTAATGCCGTGGTGGTCATCATTTCTCAATATATAAGTGTATCTAATCAACACATTGTACACCTTAAATGTACACAGTGTTATATATCAATTATATCTCAATAAAGCTGGAAAAAAATAAATGAAACATTGAAATGATAAAAAAATGTATTTCTGGAAGGAGAAGAGCTTAGGTTTAGTCTGGAGTGAAAGAGTGAAGGTGGGAGACTGTGGCTCTGGTTTTTGTTGTGCTTAGGAAGTGAGGCAGAGGGAGGTTCCACAAGGGGTGCTGGTTTGAACTTTCCCACCAGTGCCCAGAGAGAGTGCCTGGGCCGTCTTAGGTTGGCCTGGGTGTGGGGCAACAGGGAAAGGAGAGCGGTGGGGCTTGAATGCTGTCAGTGGTCAAACATTAAAAATAGCCACTCTTTATTACTGTACCTATAGATCTAATTTATTTTAACTAGTATATAGTTTATTTATTTAAACTAATATACTATAGTGCACTGTCATGTGAAAAAGCCCAACTTATTTTTAAATTTCTCTGCTGAGGACCAATGAGGTGTTTTATACTTTTTTACTGTTAGGAACAGTTCTGCCATGAACAGCTCTCTACAGAATCTTTGCACGAGCTTTTCTCAGGGAGATGCCAGGGTGAGGAATCTCTGGATCAGGTGTCCTGATCTTTAGATGTACTGGACACATCCAGATTGTTTCCCAGTGTGATTGTACCAACTTGTACTTTCACGTCTTGAAGCGGTGGAGTTTGCACTTTGTTCCAACAGGGCTGGGAGGCCATTGGAGGGCTTAAGTGGGAGAATGATCTGATCTGATTAATAAAAAAGTAACTCTGGCCCTGGCTGGTGTGGTTAGGGTTCGATTCCTGGTCAAGGGCACGTATCTGGGTTGCAGGTTCGATTCCTGGCCCCAGTTGAGGCACAGGTGGGAGGCAACCCACTGTGTCTCTCTCACATCGATGTTTCTCTCTCTCCCCCCTCCCTCCCATTCTTTGTGAAAATCAATGGAAAAAACACCCTCTGGTGAGGATTAACCAAAAAAAAGTAACTGTGGCTGCTTTGTGGGCACCTGGGGGTGGTGAGTAGGAGTGGAGACGGACAGTTTTGAGGCCACTGTAACAATCTGGGTGAGAGGCAGTAGTAGCTTGGACGGGGTTGGTAGTGGTGTAGATGGTGACAAGTGGTGGAATTCAGGGTATACTCTGAACCTAGAGTTCACAGAGCTTGTTGATGGATGGGACTGTGGCCTGTGACAGAAGGATTCCTAGTTTTCAGTCTCACGAATGAAATGAGGAAGGCTGGACAACAAGGAAATTGGGGGAACCATGAGTTGTTTTGGGCATATTAAGTTTGAAATACTTACTAGACACCGGAGTGAAGACATGGAGTGGGCAGCGGGGAGCTCAGGGGGCGGGGAGACACGGGGGGGCTACATCTAGGGTCCTATGTAAAGCCATAGGCATGGGTCAGATGACCTAGAGAGAGATGAGAGCTTTTCAGGCTGAGCCCTGTGGAACCCTTAGCCGTTAGAAGCTGGGAAGGAGAAGAGGCTCCAGCAAGGGAAACAGAGGCAGAGGCCAGTGAAAACGGACCTGAAACCAGGAGAGCGTGGGCCAGGAGTACACAGAGACAGTGCTTTAAGAAGAAGGAAAACTCACTGTGGCAAATGCTGCCGAGAGATTAAGATGAGCTCTGAGAACAGACCAGAATCATCGGAACCCTTCAGTTCCTTTCTATCTTTGACTTTCCTATACATTGACACTTAATTGTAGTCCTCAGGATTTGTTAATATTCTTGGGAGGAGGTAGAATCAAAACCCACCCCACAACCCTCATCCCATTTCAAATGTATCATCAGACCTCGAATGAAAAAGATTAAAGAATTAAAAAGTGCTGGAAGCCTTGTATCTGTTGGTAGCCATTTAACCTACCGCACAGTGGCATCCTGGTGTCAAGCAGCTGTGTATATTTTTAAAAAGCCCATCCGAATGCTCTAGAGGGCTTTTATGTAATGAGTTAGAACTGCCTGGAAGATCTGATTGGCCCAATTCCACAAAGAGGGTTCCAATAGGTTTTAAAGCCTTCTGTCTCATTTCTTTGTGCATTTGGTATTAGCTCAATAAATAATAAATAGAGGAATTACCCAGTCACTAATTTGCTTTTTTCTCAAGCAGAGTTCATGTTTTAATAAATGGCCATTTTTCTGTGTTATTGAACATGTGCTATAATATGCCTATAATTCAAGCATGAAACTATTTTTAGTATAGTATTTGTTTCTAATTCATACATATTTTTAAACCTATAGTTTTTGCCAGGATGTTTGTTCATTTATTGCTTCTCTGGTCTCATTCTTATGATGTGTTCTAGTAAAATGTTTGCTTTCTTCCTGAATTGTTGCATTTAAAAAATTAATACCTATTTTTCTCTGATCATAAGGGTGATAAATGAGGCCCTTTTAAAGATTCCTAAATTTGCTTTTTAAAAGGTGTAATGCCATGTTTTACAACTGCAATGTTTTAGGTTAATGTTGCCTTTTTAATAGCTATATTTTCAGGAAATCTTGGGTTAAGCTGTGTGAAATTGCTGGTATTTGACCATTTGGCTACAGAAATGGTAATTTGAAATAGTTCAACCACTACTTTTGTTTGCTTTAGTAATATTACTTAACACTCAGTCTTTTAATTGAATTTCTGGCTTTTAGTTGTCACAGATTAATTTGACTAGAGCTTAGATAATTTGCTGAAGCCTTGACTTCACGTGCTGTCTTTTCTCGAAGTATTTCATTCTTTAAAACATTTTAAAATTGATTTTAGAGAGAGGAAGGGAGAGAGGGAGAGAGAGATAAACATCGATTGGTTGCCCCCCCAGCATGTACCCTGACTGGGGATTGAACCTGCAACCTAGGTATGTGCCCTGACCAGGTATCGAACCGGCCACATTCTGGTGTACAGGACGGCGCTCCAACTAACGCAGCCACCCCGCCAGGGCAACTATTGCATTCTTGACTCCCCTCTCCTTTAACTGTTCACAGCCGTAGGCCACATATTACACGTTAGCCTTTCTGTACTATGTTCTCAAATTGCTAAAATCAGTAGCAGTGAGACTTCACTTTTAGCGAAGAGTTGTATTTGGGTATGAATGTTGAAGGTGCTGTAGTTTATAGCCTTGTGGATATTTGCAGGCTGATTTCCACTTATTAATGAATTTATTAATTGCTGGTCTTGGCGTGGGAGAGGGCACCCTGCCCAGCTAGCCTTCCTGGATCCTTCTCATGCATCGTCTCCACCCTCCAGAGAGACATCCCGTCCATCCTGTCCCCAGGTTTCTTCTCCCCGCCTCCTTTACTGGCCCCTTATATCAAGCCTTTCTCTTCTCCTTGGGGGTGTAATTATAATAATGCTAATAAAGTGGCTTCCACTTATGGAGGATTTTGTGCCAGACACTGTGCTTTCTACATCCATTTGCTCATTTAATCTTCCCAATACCCTATGGTCATAATAGATGCTACTATTACACCCACTTAAAGGTGAGGCAGAACCAGCTGCATAATTTGTAGGGTCTAGTGCAAAATGAAAATGTGGGCCACTTGTTTGAAAATTAAGAACTTCATGTCTGCCTCACCGATTAAACTGAGGTCTTCCTGGGTGGGAACAGTGTGTTTTATTTGGTCTTGTGTCCCTGTGCCTACCCCAGGGCTTGACGTAGGTATGTGTTAGATAATGCTAATCATGTTGACTTAATTCAGGACTGGTCTGAGTAGGGATATGATGATAGCTTAATGGAAACAGAAGAGTTGAGAGATTGGCTGTTGGTGACATGCTCAAAGTACACTGGTTACCACCCTGAAAAGATGGGCTTAGATGGGTACCTGTAACGTTGTATGTTTGTGTCCAGCTGGGACCAAAGACGGGTGTGAACAGGAAGGTCCAGGCCTTTTGCTGGGGAGAGGTCACACCAGATCATGGCGTCTGAGCCTGTCTGTGCCTGGGATGGTCCCTTGGAGAGATTGTCAGCAGCTTCTGTCCCTTGAGGCCACCATGGGGGGAAAAGAACATACTGGTTGCTCAAATGTGGAAGGAAATTATTTTTCTATTTTCCCCCTTGAGGTAATTAGTTAAGTACTTCAAAAAGAATTTCCACTTATGCAATGATTTATGTTAGAGCTTAAACGGAAAATATAAAAGCAGCAGATTTGCTATATAAACCTAAGTAATTAGCAGTCTAACCAGGATTTTTAAGGTTATTATTTTTTGTTTCGTAGGCATGTGATTTTCAGCTCCCCACTCTGCTGAGGCTGCCGCATGGAACCCTGTGACTTGGGCGTCACCACCAGCCTGAGAGCGCGGGGCCTGCTGACGGGGGAAAAGGTAAGATCATTTCTCTTTAAAACCTTTCATAGTGGTCCTTCTGCCATCTTATCCCAGGGGTGTTCCTTCCCTTCCTATCAGCTTCTTTCACTGAAAAACATTCTCTTGGAAAGGTGTTTATTCCTCAAGTAGATTAAGTTCTGTAGAAAGCCCTTCCCAGACTTTTTTGAAGACGTGATTCTGGAGATTTGTCTTGCTCTGTTTGCTGAAAAGAGATGTGGACTTTTGTCTCTATCATGTTCTGGAAGAATGTGAGCAGGGAGTTTGTGGTTGTCACACCCCACTTGAGAAAGGTGTTGCCCCGAGTACAGGAGCCCTTTGTTTTCATAGGTATAGTTTCTCTGCAGTCTTTGTTTTTCTCCACCTCATTTCCTTTGATGCCAAGAAATCCTTGGGCTTTTGTCCAAATGGCAATCTTTATAATCATACCTTTATATAATACTCTAAGTACCCCTCTCTTTTTTTGGTACTGTGTGTTGGGTCCCTATCATGAGTGATACTTTATTTTATTTTTAAAATATATCTTTATTGTCTTCCGAGAGAGGAAGGAAGAGGGAGAGGGAGAGAGAAATATCAGTGATGAGAGTCATTGATCGGCTGCCTCCTGCATGTCCCCGACTGGGGATCAAACTGCGATCTCCTGGATCCTAGGTCCTGGATCCTAGGTCGATGCTCAACCACTGAGCCATGCCGGCCGGGCATGAGTGATATTTTAAAAGCTTTGTAAATCTTCTTCATTTCTTCTCTTCCCTCCAGCATCAGACCACCTCTGACTTCACGATTCTATATGATTTCTAAACTTTCCCTTTTATAACTTTTAAAGTTTAAAAATTATTCCTGCAAAACGCTTTTGCTAATGCCAAACGTGTAGTGTTTATATTTTAACACATGTCCCTTGCTGACATGGAGCTGGGGGTGATGCTGAGCCTGCCAGATCATTTTAGATCAGGTCATTAAAGGAACAGAAGGTCGAATCGATATAAAATGAGCAGCTCACAGTGCTCTCTACATTTTTAAGACGTGTGATGATTTGCTATAGTCCGGTTTGGCTCATAAAATATGAGCACTTCACAAATGTTTGTATTTCAGCCTCTGTCTTCATTCATTCGATGAGCCATTTGCCCTAATTCTCAGGAGCTATATACTTGTTCAGTCAGGGACCCTAACTTCAGCCTTGGCAGAGAAGATTTTAAAGGTAAAATATTTTAAGAGTGTTCATTTTGTTAAACAATTAGTAAAGCACTTTAAACAAAAAGTCCCTGTCTTTTTTAGTTCAGTGATATAAATTAGCATTCATTTATGCATGTTTCTAAATCCCGATCTTCATGTTAAAGAAAATTAATTAAAATCAAGGGCCAGATTAGTGTTCGGGTTATTAGTTATTATTTTAACTTTGACCTCTAGTGAAGGTTATTGTTTCATAATGAATAACTATAAAATTATTAATTTTGCTCCCATAGCAGGTGGGTCTGATTTCTTTGTTTGGATCTGTGGTGGACATGTCACAGCAGTGGCATTTTTGGTAGACTTTAATACAGGAATGTGGTACACACTCCAGGATTTTAGTGTCTTAGGTTCATGAACAGTGGCTTGTCTACACAGGTATTTCCAGTGAGGTAAAAGGAAAACCTGGAGAATGTGTATCCTCAAACCCAACTGAAACCCTTGTAAACTCCTGGGGGATAGGAGTGTCTTCTGTTCTAATGAAGAGACTGGATGGCTCCTGGGTGGGGGCTGGTCACCAGAAACACCAAGCCATGATTAAAGGCTTGGAATTTTCAGGCCCATACCCCATCCTCCAGAGAGGGGAGAGGGGCTGGAAATGGAGTTAATAGTGAATCATGCCTACATGAGGAAGCCTCCATAAAATCTCTATAGTAGGACGTTTGGGAGCTTTCAAGTTGGCAAACACATCCATGTACTGGGAGGGCGACACCCCGACTCCACAGTGACAGAAGCTCCTGCACTCAGGAGCTGAGACCAAGGCCTGTGTATGTCTTCTTTTGGATGTTCATCTGTAGCCTTTGTCATACCCTTCAATAAACTGGTAAACGCTAGTAAGTGTTTCTCTGAGTTCTGTGAGCGTTCTAGCAAATAACAGAATCCAAGGGAAGGGGGTCATGGGAACCTCCGATTTTTAGCCAAGTTGGACAGAAGTTGTGAGTAACCTGAGGACCTACTCCTTGTGATCAGCATCTGAAGAGAGGGTCAGCCTTGTGGGACTGAGCCCTTTACTTACTGTGGGATCTGATGCCATCTCCAGTTAGATGGTGTCAAAACTGAGTTCAATGGCAGGGCACCAACTGGTGTCCCAGAATTGCTTGGTGGGCCTCCCCCCTCCCCCGTACCTTTGATGACCAGCGTGCCAGAAGTGAAGTGTCCTGAGTGAAAGTAGTGGAGGAAGACACAGGAGGAGGACTGTAGGTTTTTTTAAAGAAATGATCTCACTGGTGGATCCTGACTCACAACCTGAAGAATATTCCTGCAGAGCTTCCCTTCTTTTCCTCATGCATCCCACTTTCGTCTTGAAGCTGGATCCTTTCTTCCTCACTTAACCTGCTCAGGTCTGTCTGGAGAGCACTGTCCACACACACTGTCCTGTGCCCTCTTCCCTCCCGCCTTCGCCCACCCAGGCCTATCTGCCTTGCAGTGGTCACAGGTGACTCCCTGGCCACCAGCACTGGTGGTGGGTGTCCGGGCCTGTCCTGACGGGCTCTCCAGCAGCACTCAGCTCAGCTGCCTGCTCCTTCCCTCGGCTTCCCAGCACTCCCCTCCCTGGGGTTGGCCCTCCCTCTGGGTGATCACGTACCCACATAGATGCGGACCACACACCCACGTAGATGCAGACCACGCACCCAGTGGCATCCCTGCCCAGGCCTCTGGGTGCCTGGTTTCTGACTCCTGGCCCTACTTTCTCAGCTCTTCCCTACGTGCTCCCCAGCTTTCTGTTCCTGAATGCCCATGGGTGGGTTCGTTACCTTCCTCACACGACACGTGGCCCCTGGTGGCTTAGCCCACAGCACTCACTGGGATCCGCGTCTGCAGGTTTCCCCTGCCAGGAGGCAGAGCCCAGGAAGAGGCAGATTCTCCCCGGCCCCTTTGATTACCTTTGCTCCTTGGGTAGCATGGAGCTCCTCTCTAACGTGTTTCTGATTCTTTCATTATGTGCCTGGTGCCGTTTCCCAAATCCCATTCTGATCTTCCCCGGAGGGCAGCCTCATTGTGGCTGCTGCGCGCTGAGGGGGGAGCGCGGGCTCCTGGCCGGGCGCAGCTGCTTGAGGCCACAGGCTCTTTCCCGACTGCGTTGCTCTTCTCGGGGGGCTGCTCCCAGTATTCCTCCCTCTTTCTCTACAGTTTCCTTTCCCATCTGGGAGGGTCCAGTGCATCAAGGTTCTTGGAAGTCTAGATGATATCATTTTATTATTTTAAGTATAGAAAATCTATTTAGATAGTGTAACAAAAATATCAAAAGGCTGTAAAAGGATTTCCTTTGTTTATGTTCATTACATTAATCAGTTTTTCCTCGTTTTCAAATATATTCTAATATTCTGCTAATTTCCATGAATCTCAAAATGGAAAAGCCCTTAGAGACCCTCTAGCCGGAGTCCTTCACAGGGAGGCTGAGCCCCAGGGTGGCTCCGTGCCCTGGGCTCGGACACACGCCTCATTCCTGGCACAGTTCTGGCTAAGGCTGTGTCTTCTAAAGCAGGGTGTTTTCTACCTGCCTTCCATCTGCACGTCTGCCGTGCCTTCCCCCTAGTCCTGTACATACCTAAGCGTACATACACACACATCGCCGTTAATCATTTTGGGAGGTGGGGAATTGGCTTGCTTAGCAACATTTTTGGTAAGATGACCTTGGTTTTTATGCATTTTAATTTTGTTATTTTTATCCGTATAAAACATTTTATTTAAAGTTACTTCAGACCTGTGGATTATGCATGTTTTCTTTTATTTAACACATGCTTAACAAACAGCATTCAGATGACTCTGACTATTTTATATTTATTGTTCTGAATGACAGAGAGTTTGGTGATTGAAATGCCAAACCTGTTGGGAGTCTCAGTCCCCTAACCACAGAATTTGTGCAAGTGAGAGTGTGCTCTAGGACCTTTGAAACATGTGGGAAGTGGTTACATTTGAATCTGTAATATTTGTCTTTTTCAGATTAGCTTCTTTGATACGTTTTTTGAGAATGTGATTAACTTGAGTATCTTGAATTTCTTTCAAGTTTTAGATAAATGTTTTATAGTATAGTACATCCGTAGCCCCAATCAATTGATATTTTAGAACAGGGATCAGAAAACTTTTTTCTAAATCTTCACCCAAGGATTTTTAAAAAATTGATTTGAGAGAGAGAGAGAGAGAGAGAGAACGACATTGATGTGAGAGAGAAACATCAATCAGTTGCCTCCCACACGTGCCCTGACTGGGGATTGAACCTAAAACCTAGGTACTATATGTGCCCTGACCGGAAATTGAACCCAAACCTTTTGGTGTACAGGATGACACTCCAACCAACCGAGCCACCCGGTCAGAGCCAAACTTGTTTTTAAAGGGCCTGATAGCAAATAGTTTAGGTTTGTGGGCCATCTGGTCTCTCGCACCACTCAGCCCTGCTGTCGTCGTGGAAAAGCAGCCGCGATGCCTGTAAATGACTGGCTGTTCAAGAAAACTAGTCACGAAAACAGCCAGAGTTTCTCAAGCCCTGATCTAAACTACCGCTGAGCATTTTTCCAAGTGCTAGCGGCAGCCTGTGCCAGCAGTGTTTCCCCTCAGAAGGAGTCCAGCGAGCTAGAATCAGAGTGACAACAGCAGTTGTGTTCGCACTTCTGCACCTTTTCCAAAGGTGGCCTCGCAGCCTGAGCTGCTGTCTCCTGTCTGTTCCATCTGTCTAGCTGTGATCTGGAAAGCCTTCCCATGCAGCTCCTTGTGCCCTGTCCCTTCCCCGAACTCTGCGGGCGCGCTGGCCTGTCTCATCGGCGGGTCCTGTGCATTCATGGGTTCGGGGCTTCTTTCCAAGCTCCCAGAGTGTCTTGCACTATGCTCTGCACATGGCATGTGGTAGGAGCAGCTGTTAGCACCCAGAAAAGCTCAGCCTCTCCACCCACCTGGGAGGAGCCATCCTGTGAGAGGCAGCGGGGCAGACCCATGGTCAAAGTTAGCAAGAACCACCATTATTGCTCTGTGGCTCTCGTTTCTCAAAAAGGACACAGGGTAGGTTGTGGAAGTGGGAGTGCTAAAAACCATAGGAAGCTTGGGGAGGAACCAAGACAGCATCAAAGAGAAGCAGAGGGCTTTGGTAGATACATCACTCAGCCCTCAGAACAGACATGGCCAAAAAGTACTTCGCACGCTGGAGATAAAGGTGCACTTCCCAGCTGTGGGACCCTGAGCAAGTTGTTGAACTTGCTTGGTTTTCTCACCTGTACACTGAGATAATGACAGTACCTACCTTATAGGGTTATTAGGGACACAAAGTGCGGTAAAACATGTAAAGGACACAGTGCTGCCTAGCACCCACTTAGCAGATGCTGCCCCTTGTCACTGGACACACAGAGCCTGGCATGAGCCTGCCCTACCCCGAACTCAGTGGTGACTTAGTGCCAGGATGGACCCAGACTTAGTGCCAGGAAAGGAAGCCTGCCATCTAGAATAAAACTAACACCTCAAAGATGCAGTTACCAAAAGATAACACTTCAGGTATTTCTAACACTAGAAGCATACAACTTAACCACATTTCCCTTTAACTAAACTTCATGTAGCGATTCTGTGAGCTGCATCCTCGGGGTGCAGGTGGCTCAGGCAGGCTGCTGACCTGGAGTCAGAGAGATACACACTTTCATTATACCGGAGGGAAGGGCAAGGCAGGAAACCAGTATCCTGAGAACATTTTCCAGGTTGAAGCGGATATTAAAGAGTGAAAGAATATTGAAAACTGACATTAAGCTACAGAGATTCGGTTATGACATTGTTGATTCAAGGATACAGAAAAAAGTGGTTTCTGATGCGGACTTGGGGGAGGCTGGCCGCGTGTCAAAGGGCAGTCTGCTGGCATTTTATATAGGACGTGGGAAGCTTGGGAGCTGCTCCTGGGCCTCCCTGGTCCGTGGTCGACACCATCTAACAGAAAGAATTGCTCTTCGTCTGCTTGGCAAGGTCAGGGAGCAGCTGAACCTGGCCTATGTCTCCCAGCAGAGCTGTCCACAGGCTCTGAAACCGGCACAAAGGGGCAGATCACATATGATCTGGGAGAAGGGAATGTCCTGCCGGAGCAGCACAGGCTTGTTCTCTGTAGAGGTGGCTAGTAAAGTATTATTCCTTTACATCTGCATACCAGTTCACATGTCCTTTACCGCAGGGGAATGAATAAAAACTGAGGTCTTGGGCTCTGCAGACACCCTCTCTTCTAGAAAGTGATTAATCACCTTGGAAGGAAAGGTAGAACATCTGATTAAATTTTTCCTGTCTCTGTGGCGAGCACTTCCTTGGGTCCTGTGTTGGACACTGCCTGTGCCTTTGCCCCTGCCAGACACCCCGGCAGCAGCCACCAGTGTCGCAGAGGGGACTCCTGTCAGCCCTGCCCTGCAGCCCTCAATTCCTGCCCTGGGGCCTCTGGTGCTGGGACATGGTCCGGTGGGCGCGGGTTCGGCACTCACATGCAAGCCACCTGGAAGTGTAGGGAGGTCATGTCCCCAGGAAACCCTGAACTTAGGGGTGGGAGCTGGTGCGTAAACAGCGCTGCTTTCTTCCCTGTGGAACACACATTTCATCAAGCTGCTGGGGTGGGGCCAAGGAATCTAGTCACCCATGGCATAGGTGGTGAAGCCAGGCCGCAGGCTCAGCTCTTTCGTGAACCCCGATCAAGATGGGTCCCTTCATTTTCTGCCCCAGTGGGAGTTTCCCTGTGTCACGGTTTGAGTCTTCTCTGCCTCAGGAAGTGGTCTTCCCAGCTTGGAATATGGGTTTACAGAGGAACTTAGGAGTTGGAAATGGGGGGGGGGGGGTTCAAGAAAACTCAGCCTTCAGGGTGTTAGTCTTTCTGCGGCCTCCAAAAAGCCAGTTTTGAGATGGAAAACTGAGTAGGGACCCATCTGTGTCCAGCTGTGCCACTGGTTCCTTGCTGGGTACATCGAATCTTGCTTTGCTTATTTGGTGGAGTATGACCATGAGGGAATATAAATTATATCTTTTTAATATTTAAAAAAATTACCCTTTATACACAGGCAATGAATGAAGGCACAAAGGAAAAAGAAACGTGAGCCTTTTACAGAGGTACTGAGGCAAATGTGCATGAAAAAACATTTTTTAAAAATGGCAGGACAATTTTTAGGTACCTATTACAATAATACTTGAGGGTGTTAGGTTCACCCAGACTTCTTGTATTGATACCACAGGTCCGTCCTGGTATCTGGTGTTCATATCAGCTGTTTGAGCGACCATACTAAAATAAACAGAATAATAAGGGATTCTGAGAAGATGGTGGCAGTAATGGTGGCAGAATTTTCTGATATCTCTAAATTTACACATGAAAATAAAGTACTAAATGGCAAAACCAAAAACAGTATGTAGTAGGCAGTTAGACAGACATGAGCAGAGCAAGGATGAAAGGCCAGGTACAGAAGGTCACCAGGGCGGAAAGCCCCGGTGCCTAGCAGCAGGCTAACCTGGGAAAACAAGGGCCTCACCCCCAGGATGACCTTTCCTCCCTTAGCATATCACTGGTCAGGCGGTTTAGACCCCTGACCTTTCGTATTTCTGGTTATGCGGTTTGGACCCTGACCATCCCTCCCCTGGCATGTTGCTGGCCATGCAGTAGACCCCTTAGAGGAGGAACAAGGGGGCCAAAGAATAGCTTCATATGACTCACATATAAGCCCTTGCATGGCCAATCCCTTAAGCATTAATCCCTCAGAACAATGAGGTTCCAAATAATCTTGGAAGCAGTGCCTTGGGTCTGTTCACCACAGAGACAAGAGTTTTGGTCAAACTAGTGATAATATCTAGACCTTGGTTGTGTTTCAGCTTCAGGCCAAGAAGAGTAGCAAGGCCAGGTGGGGCAATGCCATGACTGACATAAGGACTAGCTGTGATGACTAATGACCCCCTGCCCTGTCACTGACCAGTCAGTGGAGACCATGACCCTGAAAGAGCACACCTAGAAAGCTGATGAATATTCTAATGAGATCCTTCCCCAAGACTTTCCGAAAAGTCCCCGCCTTTAAAACCCTCAAGGCAAGAACTCAGTGTGGCTTTCGCTCTCTAGAGCATGCTGGCTTGAATCTTCTTTTCAAGCGTACTTTGCTTTCTTTCTCCTAAGTTTCAAGGGCCCTTCTTTTGCCTCTGTAACTTGTTCCCTGAGCCCACACAACTCAGCTGGTTCACTTCCTCCACAGCTCACTTCTTCTACCTCTGTGACTTCCTAAATAAACTTTTGCTTATATCCATGTCTTGCCTCTGAATTCTTTCTTAGCCAGAACTCAAGTACCAAGGTTGCTGGACTGAGGCCCATTCCAACTCTGCTGGTTAACATCTGGCGCTGTTTTGCTGCCAGCAAATAGAGGAAAGCTACCCTGAGCCACCACCTCTTCTAAAATTTCAGGGAAATTAATTTCACATAAAAATAAGCAAGCAATTCAGGTCAAATTCCATACTAACTATATTTAAAGGGAGATTAAATGGCTGAATAACATACCTTCAGACAATGAAAACATATAGACATGATCGCAAAACAAATCCACACTATAACCTTCTATTTCAAAATACGATAAAGCACACAAAGAAAATGATACAAGACATGAAATAACAGGTCAAAATTAGAAAAACAGAAAAGATGACAGAACCCTTTTAAAACTAAAAGAAAAAATCATTTTAGAAATGAAGACTAAACTAGAAATAATACAATGACAGATAATGTCTTGAAATAGTAAGAGGGAGGAATATGTTAAAAATAAAAAGTAAGTGAAGAGATAAATATATTTTAGAGGAACTGACAAATATTAAAGGTAGGCAAAGATGGTCCAACATCTAAGTAATAAGAGTACCTCAATGGGAGGACTCAGGCAAGGGAAGAGAACACACATTGAAAGCTATAATTTTAGGAAAGTTTCCCAAAATTAAAAAGTATTTGAAAAGGCAGATTGAAAGAGGTCACTGAGAATACTGACCCAGAATGGATATTATTCCAGGATTACCAACACCAAAACATTCTGGTAAAATAACTGAACTTATAAGAAAATTTCTTTTGGTTATCCAAGAAAGAAGGGCAAGTGAATTATAAGGAAAGTCAGATAAATGGATTATTATGTTTAAGATACTCAAGGAAAGAAAATATGAGCCAAAGATTTTCTATCCAGGAAAAATGAGCCTCAAGTATAGATTACTGTCATCAACTTACAAGAACTCAGAAAATGTTTCCATGAACACTTCTTGCGGAATCTACAAGAAAAAGAGCTCTGGACAACCACAATGACTAGAAAGACACCAATATAAGGACTGTTGGTGACCATTTAAACATATGATTATTTGTAGATCTTAGATAAATGAGGGTAAAAGGAAGAATGTATGGTATGTAATGGCTGTATGCCCTAATACTGTCAATATAGTACAACTATAAAAAATAGGGAAGAAGATATGCAAGGTTGTTTTTCTTAACTGTTCACAGTAATTAGTTTGGTGGTAGTAGTATTAGTACTGTTAATCTATCATTGTGTGTATAATATGGGATAAAGTAAACAAATAATTATAAGATATTCTAATTATCTCATGTTTTGGGAACCAGGGTACCCAGACATAGATGTAATACAGAAGAGATTATGTTAAAAAATAGTAGTCTTGAGGTTAAATGAGGAGTTATCATAAGAACTCTTGAGCTATTTTATTTTAACAAAATATTATATATGTATATGTATGTATATTTCTGGTTCTGATTAGTGAAAAGGCCTAGCGATGAGTGTCCCCAGTGCCAGATTGTAACCTTACAATATCATTTCCCACCAAAAGAAGCCAGGGCTCTTGGAGAAATGGCGGAGTCCAGGTCTGGGACAGAACATGTACAAGGTGAACTGAAACATCTTGTTACACCAAATACTGAAGAAGCTACTAGAGGCTATAAGGTCATGTGAAAAGGATTCAGGAGCTAATTTTTTTTGAATACTTGCCTTTTAAAAAAATTTTCAATTACAGCTTACACTCAATATTACTTTGTATTAGTTTTAGGTGTTCAGCATAGTGGTTAGACTCTAATATACTTTCCCAAGTTTACCCCCCAATATTTCCAGTACCCACCTGGTACCATACTTATTATTACAATATTATTGACTATATTCCCTGTACTGTACTTCATGTCCCTGTGACTATTTCGTAGCTACCAATTTGTACTTCTCAATCCTTTTACCTTTTCACCCAGTCCCCCAATTCCTCCTTCCCCTCTGGCAACCATCAGTATGTTTTCTGTGTCTATTCAGGAGCTAATTTGAAGACTTCTATTTGTACTGGGTCAAAACTTACAACAATATATTTAAATCCATGAGTGTATAATGATTTTAAAAATACAAACCCAATTGGTCATCTTCAGAAGATGATAAGGATCTATTTAAATCCATGAGTGTATAATGATTTTAAAAATACAAACCCAATTGGTCATCTTCAGAAGATGATAAGGATCCAGTTTATTATCTTGAAATGGGTAAATAAAGGGATTGATTGAAGCATTTATCCTGCCTTTTCTAGGTGATCTGGGCCAATGGCAACCAAACTGTAAGAGAGGGTACATCTCTTTATAAAACTATTCCAACTAATAGATAAAAAAGCAATGACAATTAGAATATCAGCATTTTAACGGATTTAGGCATTGTGCATTGACAGCTGCTCGCATCACAAAAAGAGAGATCATCACACTGTCTCCTAATGAAAGACCTCAACAGCAGCTATGGTGTTACCAAAAGGATTGCGCCTGGCTCTTATCCAGCTTCTAGATCCAACTGCCAATTTGCAAGAAATATGGAGGAGCGTGTTGAATTTCACCAAGAGTATCAGTCAGCAAATCTAGGCTGTGAGAACTCTACAGATCAAATGCTCCAGGTTTTGACAGATAAATTATAACTAAAAGAAAGGGATTGGAGAGGGACCTGTAAAATTAAGGAAGACCTAAAAGATATATTAAATTTTTTAAAAGGGCAAGACAGGGTACACACTAGGGGAGCACACTTGGTGATAAAATCTCTCTTTCTCTCTCCCCCCCCCCCACACACACAAAGCAAAGAAGTAATTACTGTAAAAAGCCAGGATATTGGTTGCTTTGGGGAGTGAGAGGGGATTGACACTGGGGCAAGGCACATGGAGGGATTTCTGGGGTCACTAGTATTTACATTTCTTGACCTTGGTGGTGATCATAAGGTTTTCTTAAATAATAATCTTTATTTGAGAATTAAAGGTTTAAAAAAGAGAGGGGAAAATAGTGATAAAGTGACTAAAATATATCCATACCTTAAAAGACTTACATAGCAATTTTGTTCTATTAAGGCCCCATCTTAGGGGATTTTCTAAGTTCTAGCCAGAATTTCGGATCCACAGGACCCAAACCAAGCACCCTCAGCAGTACTGACTCACTCCAGGGAGCTATTCTCTCTGCCTCCCTTCCTCCACGCAGGGAACCAGCTGACAGTCACCTCGATCTAGTTTCCAAGGGGACAGAGCTAGAAGGTTAACCCAAGGTCAAATATGCTCATAATGAAGGTGAAAGATTTTTTGGGCTTCTTTGTTTTTTTAAACTCATCACTCACACCTTCTAAGAATGAGAGCTGCCATTGCATATTTTCACAACATGCCTTTGAAGGCATCTCATGTATAAACTAAGGCAGATAAATAAGGCAAGTGTCAAGGCCTCCTTCCACTCTGATTTGGTATTTGGGGTCGAAGTATATTAACTTATTTATTCTTCATATGGAGATAATATGAAATGAAGGGGTTCAATGGAAATTCCCAGGACACACAGGGAGCTGGAGGCTCTGCTAGGCCTCCAGTGTAATTCCTCTCTTTGTTTTGTTTCGATGCCATCTTAGAAATAGGTTTTATTTATAATTTTTCCTTCCCTTGCGTTTCTCCCTCGTCTCTTTGGCAAGGGCCAAGAAGAAGTACATCATTTCTGAACCTTAGTCATTAAAGGTGGAATATATTCAGAATGGCTTGTTCTCTGATTTAAGTCCCTGAAAAAGCAGAAGAGGTTTTGACAGAACTAGGACGTAGGAAGCAAAAAGTCAATTAAAGCTGATTTTTTTCAAGAGCCACATAAATGTTATAAAAGTGCCACATACTTGGGCCATTTTAGCAGTTTCCCATCTGCTTTTGTTGTCTCAAAAAGAAGAAAGTTTTGCTGGCATTTCTCTGAATTGTCTTAAGTGACTTTTAGGTCATCACAGTGAGTGGGGCGCTTCCAATTCTCAATGTTCCAGTTTGACGCTGAAGTTTCGAGCAGGATGCGCTAATTCATTTGGTTAGTTTTGCCCCCTTTTGGCTTGAAAAATAAAAGGATGTGAATTTGTTCACTTGGCAGAGCAAGTAGCGTTGTGGGTTGTCCTTCAAATAGGTTTTCCACAGGCACCGATCTCTTCTTGGGCATGAACAGGCTGTTGCTGAACAGACATTCAGGAGATTCCATAAATCGAATCTTCCATCTTCTGCTAATATGGCTTTTGGCAATAAAGCCATTATCATGAAGTGCCATAAAAGGCATCTTTTTTTTTTTTTTTTCATCTGTTGCCTACTCAGCATGGGGTTTATTGCTGTTTAGAAGTCTGATTGCTAAATGCTGAACTAGGCAGGTCACCCTGCGGTAAATGAATAGATGGGTCTCTGAGATGCCACCTGCTGTACTTCGGGATGACAGGCGAATTTTCTGGTGGCAAGACCTCAGCTGGCAACGGGCGCGCTCCCTGTGTTTTGATTACTAACTGGACATCGGCTAATTGGCACTAATGAAGATCACTAGGTGTGTAGTCTGTGAACTGAATCAATTGAGGTACGTCTTTGGAGTCTGGTGTTGTGAAAAATTTTAGAGCCGGATAAAATAGAAATTCTGCTCGTAAGAAATCGAGGAAATAATATTGAATAATAAGAAAACTTGAGAACCACAGAATGCCAAAGTCTGTTCATTTTATGACTACTCAGAATGCCACTGGGGCACTTTATAAGTGCTCCATCGGTGGTATAATTATTATTGTTATTGTTATTGAGGTTGGATTTTTGGAATGAATGGAGGGTGGGCTGCAATACTGACAACCTGCAAAAGGAGGAGGCTCTTGGACAACGGGTGGGAGTTGCACAGATAGGAGTTTGAAAGCACATGGTGTAGATTCAGTCAGTTCTCAGTTTAGGATTTGGATTTCTTGTGCCTAAGTTACTCTCCCACCTGCTTTCCACCTCCCAAAAGTTTGTTATTGTCTATTCTGTAATTCTTATGGGTTTATGTCCCTCTTTTTAAAAGAAAATAACTTGACTGTAATGTAGTGAGGTTTTCAGAGTAAAAGCAGATGCATATGTTCAAGTTATCATTTGAACAGGAGACTTTTTAAAAGAGAAATAACTTTGTTTTTGTGGAGTTGTAAGGGTTCTTTATATATTCTAGGTATGAGTCCTTTGTCAAATATATGACTTGCAAATGTTTTCTTCCACTCTTGCATTATGTTTTTGCTTTCTTAATCATGTCCTTTGCCGCACATACCTTTTAAAATCCTCACCCAAAGATATGTTTTATTGATCTTAGAGAGAGAGGAAGGGAGAGAGAGAGACAAAAGAATAAATAAATCAGTGTGGCCCAGCAGGCGTCGTGGCTCAGCGGTTGAGCATTGACCTGGGATCCAGGAGACTGAGGTTCGATTCCCGGTCAGGGCACATGCCCGGGTTGCGGGCTCGATCCCCAGTAGGAGGCGTGCAGGAGCCAGCCGATCAATGACTCTCATCACTGATGTTTCTCTCTTTCCCTCTCCCTTTCTCTCTCTGAAATCAATAAAGACATATTAAAAAAAAAATCAGTGTGAGAATGTCTTCCATACTCGCCCCGACCTGGATTGAACCTGCAACCTGGGTATGTACCTGACCGGGAATCGAACTCACAACCTTCTGTTGTATGGGACGATTCTCCAACCAACCGAGCCACCTGGCCAGGTCTACACATAAGTTTTTAATTTTGATGAAGCCTATTTATTTATTTATTTGCTTGTGCTTTGACGTCATATCTAAAACCCACAAGGTCTCGAAGATCTACACCTATGTTTTCTTCTAAGAGTGTTGTAGTTTTAGCTCTTCAGCGAAGGTCTTTATTCATGTTGAGCCATCTTTTGCATGTGAGATAGGGGTCTGATGTCTTTTTTTTTGTTCTAAATATATCTTTATTGATTTCAGAGAGAGGAAGGGAGAGGGAGAGAGAGGTAGAAACATCAATGGGGAGAGAGAGCCACTGATCGGCTGCCTCCTGCATGCCCCCTGCTGGGGATCAATCCCGAAACCTGGGCATGTGCCCTGACTGGGAATCTAACTACAATCTCCTGGATGGTAGATTGATGCTGAACCACTGAGCCACACCGGCTGGCTGCCGATATTGCTTTCTAGTTTAATTCAGTTGTAGTTAGAGATGATAGTCTATATAAATTTAATTCTTTTAAATTTAAGATGTATTTTATGACCCAGGATATGGCCTAACTTGGTGAACGTTCCATGCGTACTTGAAAAGAATGTGTATTCTGATTCGGTTGTCCTTAGGTGAAGCATTCTATAAGTGCAGATTTAGATCCAATCAGTCAATGGCGTTGATTAGTTCTCCTGTGTTATTGCTGACATTCTGTTTACAAATTCTATCAATTACTGAGAGAGAAATGTTGAAGTTTCCAATTATAAATGTAGATTTGTTTGTTTTTCCTTTCAGTTTTATCAGTTTTTGCTTCATGTATTTTGAAGCTCTGTTGTTAGGTGCATATACATTTGGGATTGTTATGTTCTCTTGGTAAGTTGATCCTTTAATCATTGCAATATCTCTTTTTATTTCAGGTAATTTTTTGGCCTAAAATTTACTTTGTCTAGTGTTAATATAGCCATTCCAGCCTTCTTTTGATTAGTGTTATCATGGTATATCTTTTTCTACTTCTAACCTACCAATATTTTATATTTGAAGTGAGTTTCTTGTAAACAGCATATTGATCATTTCTTTCATTCTACAATATCTGTTTTTTAAAAGGTGTATTTAGACTCCTTACATTTAATATAATTATTGATATATTTTTACAGGCCTTTCCTTCAAATTATTATTTTGTTGTTTTCTATTTGTTCCTTAAAATTATATTTATTTCACTTTCTTTGGAATTTTTGCTGCTTATCTTTATTAATCATCTAAGTATCATTTTGCAAAGCATCTTCAGAATTGTGAAGCCTTTGCCCAACGGAAATATCTAGTCTTGTTTCTAGACTAGTAATCAGCTAAAATAGTTGGTTTTAAAATATTTTCAACTCTCTTTATTTCTTTTATTTTAAAATTGTCATAAGCGTGGACCTTTAACATAATGCCTTCATGAGATAAAGGAGAAACTGGAGTACAGAACTAGATTTTATCCACAGGGACACTGCTTTTAACTTTCACTTTTTATTAACAAAGCTGATGTGAAAGCAAAGTGTTTTCTGTTGCCAATTTAACTTCTTTAATTAAAAATGAAAGTTATAAGGTAATAGTGCCATGGGTGAAGTTCTGTCATCAGAAGGGGGAAAATGGGTTTAAAATTGAAACTGTGGGCATGGTGGAGACTATAGTACAGCATCAGGAGTTTTGACACTTTAATGGAAAATGGATACCAATGCCTTAAACTCTTCTAATATTGCCTTTTAAAAAAATTACAAAACTATAAGAAGCATGACTATGAGAAAGGCAGTGATGAAAGCTGAGGTGCCCTTGGAAGGTGGGAGTTTGAAAGATTAAAGCAAGAAAACGCAGGGTTTCAAGCTCTAAAAGAATGTGTATTCCTGCTCTTAAATGAGGTCAGGCAAAGCAGAATTTCTCCTTACTTTACAAGCCTTGTAAAGTTGGCGAGTATCTGAAACAAGCAATCATCCTGGAACCTCCTGGATCCGATTATAACAACATCCAGTGAGAAAACCTGGCTTACAGTTTGTGTAGCTGGAGCGCCGCTAGCAGTTAACTTTTTCTGAGTAGAAGGCAGTACTCGAAGTGTTTTTCGGTTTTTCTTTTTTGAGAATCTTAAGACCCTCCCCTCCAATTTTTAATTATATCAGAAAGTATCTTTTCAAACAATAGCTTGCCATTCCTTAAGAACTCAACCAATTGGGATTAGTGTATCTGTCACACCTTTGCAGTCCACTCAGGAGAATTTCTAACACTTTGTAGAATTCTGTTCCTTTCCCCTAGAAAAAGCCAAATGCCATCCAAACCAGACATGCCATTTCACAAAATATTAATAGGTTTTCCCAATATCAGTATTATTCAGGCATACAAAATGTTACATCTACAAAGACTTTTACGTAAGAATGTCCTTGGCTCAGGACTCACAGTAAAAGTGTAATAGTAAAACTAAATTAATTTCACAGTAATTTAAATTTAAGGCGGGGAGGCTAAGGATCTTCAATCCAGTGCCTTCCCCGTGTCTTCCAAGTACTTAAAGCTGAGGTTTAGTGCAAACAAACTAAAGTGCGGTATATACGTGCACATGATAGGGCATTTTATTTTTCCCCTAAGCTCACAGGTCGGTCCTTCTTGATAGACTTGACCCAACCTGTAGAAGTCGAGTTGCAACAACACAGGTGCTTTGGGAAGATTTGGTTTTTAGATGAAGCCTCTGTGGCTGACAGGGGGCCTTTCAAGAGCACCAGCCACCAGCCGGAACGGCTGCCCAGGGCAAGCAGGACCCCCTTACCTCTTTGGCCTTCAGGGCCCAGAAAGCTGGGTGCACCCCATCCGCTTTCAAGCGGGACCTCTGTGCTCAGCCTGCTGTGTGGCGGGAAGGGGCTGCGGGGCCCTCTGTTCCAGCCTTCGCAGAGCAGAGGGGGCCGCACACACAGGAAACCCTTGCATGGGCTTCCAAATAATCACAGCCTTTCCGAGGCACCCCTCGTCTTTCACTATATTTTCCCGCAGATGGGTCTGGGAGGGAATTCTTCCTCTCCCACCATTTCAGCTGGAAATCTCCAAAGAGGACAGACACACAGGTCCTCTTGGCATCCTGTTATATTCTCAGTAGCTTTGCAGATTTGTTTTTGGTGTTTTTTTCCACCGGTACTGTGCTTTTCTTCATTTTTCCCGAGTGGTTCATTAGTATTTTTCCTGTTGTAGAAGGTTATCATTAATACCCAAATTAATAGTCAAGGAAGCATCCAAATTTAGGGCAGCAGTCTTTCTACAGGAAATTGGGTTAGTTTCTTTCTTTCCTTTTATTTTGTTTTTGAAACAGCTTTATTGTTTTTATCTGTTTATAAAATGAAACACGTAACTCTTTGTAAAATCTTAATAAAATACTGAAAAATATAAAGAGGTTAGCAAAGACCACCCACAATTCTGCTTCCTGCAGACAAGCTCTCTTCTAGCTTGATCTAGATCCCTCTTTAGGTAACTAGAAATACAGTGGCCTAGGGGTGCGGGGGCCCTAACTGCACGCTTGCCCTGGAGCCTCCCCCTCCTTGTCCCCCCCTCTGCCCAGTATCGCACTAACTTTAATGTTATGACCACGAACCTCGCGTGGGCTCTGGGCACAGCTCAGCCGCAGGACTCCATTCCCCCAGCTGGTTCACTCTGCCACTCTCCCAGACCCCTGCTTTATGCCTTATTTCCTTGCCCCCCATCTTTAACGCCCTTTCCCTTCCTCAGGTTCAGAGGATGACTCGTGTCTTATTTCTTTGACTTGTGTCTTATTTCTTTTCCATACTCCTCTTTTTATTTAGTCATTTGTTATTATTATTTTAAATTCTCACCCGAGGATATTTTTTCCATTGCTTTTCAGAGAGAGTGGGAGGGAAGGAGAGAGAGAGAGAGAGGGAGAGAAACATTGATGTGAGAGAGACACATCGATTGGTTGCGTCCTGCAGGCCCCCCCCCAGGCTGGGGATCGAGCCTGTCACCAAGGTACATGTCTTTGGCTAGAATCGAACCCGGGACCCTTCAGCCCCCAGGCTGATGCTCTAACCACTGAGCCCAACCAGCCAGGGCTGTATTCCGCTTTTTAAATTTCATTCCTCTCCCTACCAGTTTCATAGAGCAAAGCAAGGCGATGGCAGGAAGGAGGGAGAGAGTGACAGCAGCGGCTGTCGACAGGCACATCTTGGAATTGGGAGAACCCGGTGCTGATGAGTCTCACTGACGGTCCCCACGGGTGCCCTTCTCTCCACACTCTCACCAGCCTCTGTTGTCTCTTGTCTCTTCAAGTCAAATGTTTTTAATTTGCCGTTTCTTGGTCCATAGCTCTGTAGGCCCTGCGAGTGGCAGCACACGCCGAACAGCACCCAAGGAGGGACTCCTGCCACCCGAGGCTGGCACAGTTCTGCCAGAGCCGCGCCCAGACCTGTTAGCAATTAGGGATTGACTTCATTGTCCAAGAGACAGGGGGACTGACAGTTTGGCACCGCAGGATATTCTGGGATCCTGGGAAATGGGGAATGTGCATTATACACACTTCTTTCTCTGCTTTCCTGTGGCTGCCTCTCTGTCAGATGAGTTGGGCTTCCTGGAAAGAAAACGATTTGGGGGCCCAGAATTATCCCGAGGGCCTCATGAGTGGGCAAGGACTCCATGTGCAGCATCTTAAACACTTAAAAAAGAATAGAAACTTATTTTTAAACTTAGGAGCCAGCCATATTCTATAAGTAAGGCGGGTCGATTATCTCCAAGTTACAGTAGATTTTATTTAAAACTGAATATTCAACAGTTTATTGGGTTAGCCCGAAGGCCTGGAATTACACGTCGATGAATTTGGGCCTTGCGTGTTTGGCACCTTGGCTCCTGTTCTCCTTCCTCTGCTATTTTTTAACTTAACTGCAGCAGATGAGAGGCTCTTAAACCATCTGTTAACCTTTCTCTTTTTTAACCATGTGGAGTCGCTCAAGGCTAGAAGACCCAGAGCCGGCAAGTCAGAAACAAAAAGCAAAGACGGTGAGTGTGGGGAGAGATCATTGAGTCTGACATTTCAAGGCTTGAGCCTATTAATTTTTAATGCCCTGCTACTTGTATATCGTTAATAAAAATCTGACGAAAAACTTTTTAGGATGTATTTGTTGCTTTGGCTTTGATCTTAATGTTTGCAAACTAATACATTAATACATGGGAAGCCTTAAGGAGTTTTTCTAAGAGAATATTTCCATACATTATATTTTCATTTCCATTTTAGGTAGCTGAGCCTCTGTGGGGTTGATGGCAGTGGCATTCGATTTTGGTGGGAAATGTATCTCTTCATCTCCTGCTAAATGTTACGTCCTAGGCATATGAAATCTTGTCATCAATATTTTACCTAAACTCAGTTCTGCAAGAGCCCACACTTCTAAGATGTGTTGCCATGTCAAATTCTTCATTTTGAAAAGACATGTGAAACTCCATTCAGTTATTTGCAGTAGTAAGACTCATCCCACATCATGTAATCACTGGGCTTGCTGTCTACTTATTAACATTTTGCTTGAATCAGGCTAGAGATCAGCTCAACTGAATGTCATTATCTTTGCTCCCTTTAAGACCCGTTTCCTAGTTGTGACATCTGTGCCTGACTGAGTTGCAATAGACTCAGTAGTCTAGAAATGGAGCCATGCCAACTAAAACATCTCATTTTGTTACTTATGTTATATGCAGTTGACCCTTGAACAATAAGGGTTTGACTGCGTGGGTCCACTTATATGCAGATTTTTTTCAATAAATACGTACAGTACTGTAAATGTATTTTGTCTTGCTTACAACTTTCTTAATAATATTTCCTTTTCTCTAGCTTACTTTATTGTTAGAATATAGTATATAATACATATAACATACAGAATATGTGTTTATTGACTGATTTATCAGTAAGGCTATTAGTAGTTAAGTTTTTGTGGAGTCAAAACTTATATGCAGCCTGGCTCGCACGGCTCAGAGGTTGAGCGTCGACCTATGATCCAGGAGATCGTGGTTCGATTCCCAGTCGAGCACATGCCTGGGTTGCGGGCTCGACCCCCAGTGGGGGGGGGGTGCAGGAGGCAGCTGATCAATGACTCTCTCATCATTGATGTTTCTCTCTCTCTCTCCCTCTCCCTTGCTCTCTCTGAAAGATATAAAGATATAAAAAAAAAATTAAAAAAATACAAAATACTTATATGCAGATTTTCAACTTTGGGATAGAGGCAGTGACACCTCTAACCCCCATATTGTTCAAAGGCCAACTGTATATGCCCCCAAATGCAAAATGTAGTCATGGCATGACAGTATGCTCACAAAAAATTTCTAAACATTTGAGATTTGAGGGCCTAATGAATAATTAGATTATATTTGACATTTTACTTTATAAAAATAAGCAGATATAAAACTTGAATTATTGCTGATTAAAAATGATTGCTAACCTGATTTTGAACACTTTGCAGTGATACATGGGCAAATGGGCTGTTGAAAAGGCTCTTTAAGTTGCATATTACTAGAAAGTGACAGTGAAATTCTTTAAATATTTATGAATTATGTTGAGTATAATACAACCTTCAGTAGTTTTCAAATTTTTATCCTCATAAGCAATGTTTGAAATGTCTATCATTTTCTGGTTTATGAGTGGCTAATCACTCAGATAAATGTTAAGCTCCTTTTCTTAGAGGGAGTGGACAAAAGCATACTATACAGGAAAGCAAAGTTATTGTATTGACCTGTAGAGAGAGATAGTGACCATCAAAATAACCACCGAGCCCAGCCGGCGTGGCTCAGCGGTTGAGCATTGACCTAGGATCCAGGAGCTCGCGGTTTGATTCCCAGGCAGGGCACATGCCCGGGTTGTGGGCTCCATCCCCAGCAGGGTGGGCAGGAGGCTGCTGATCAATGACTCTCTCTTATCATTGATATTTCTATCTCTCCCTCTCCCTTCCTCTTTCGGAAATCAATAAAATATATATATATTTTTAAAAAATAATAATAACCACCGATCAGAGTGATTGCTGTGGAAATTTCTTTTACTATTGTTCCAAAGGAAGATGAAATCCTTATAAACATGGTTATAGTTTAGATCCACTAGAGGGAGTTAATATTTTTTAAAGAAAAAGGTTTGTTTGTCATTGAGTTAGTAAATAAATTTGTGATAACAGTAGATCAAAATTCAACAGCCTTGATATTTTAGGTCTCACTCTTTCTTTAGGAGTGTTGCTGGGTTGGTTGAAACTTGAAGCCAGCTTCTTGGTGACAGAGGGGAGTGTTCCCTATGCTCACACGTTTGTCCTACTTCTTTCCCTCCCTTCGAAATGTAATTCCTTAATTTTCTAATTCTGCCTGCTCTCCTGAGGCAATTTTGATATGCAAAAAAGCGTTAGCATTAAAAAAATGGAAGCTTTTGAGATTCCGACTTGCATTTTTTTTTAGAGATTGTGTGTTTGGTACAGTAGCTCACAACAGGGAATAGATGATTACAACTTTCTGCTGCTTTCAAGAGCCTTCTGACGGGGACCCTGCCCCGACCTCCTGGTGGTCTCTGCAGCCAGAGCTCTGACTGGGTGGGCGCACGAGAGCCCCAAACAGATTTCTCTCATCTCTGTCTTCCATGAAGTGATGATAATAAGAAGCTTCAAATCTGAATGTGTTTTATTTTTCAAAGCTTAAAGAATTTAAAGTAATTTATACACATGCTTTTATAAATTTTAAGAAGTACCGAAGGGCTTAAAATGAAAAGCGCACCACTGGGCTCGCCGTCCCCCCCCCACTCGTCACTCCTAAGAGTGATCACTTTATAAAATAAAATTTTCATTGCGGTGAAATTTACATGTGTGAGAAGCACAATTGAAAGTCATCAAATAAATTGGTTTTGATTAATTGGTGCAGTTGTGGAACTGCCACCACACTCTAGATACAGGTCATTTCTATCACCCCCCAAAATACCCTCATGCCCCTTTATGTCGAAAGTAATTCATCATAGTGACTGTTAAAATGGCTATTGATAAAAGTGATTGATATAGAAATTAATTTTACTATTTTTCAAGAGATGAAATAATTAAAAATACAATTATATTTTAGATCCACTAGAGGGAGTAATGAAGTCCAGTTTATGTTTTCTCTTTTATCTCTCATACTTATCTATCTATCTATCTATCTATCTATCTATCT
The DNA here is from genome assembly GCF_054644295.1 of Miniopterus natalensis. Classification (NCBI taxonomy): domain Eukaryota; kingdom Metazoa; phylum Chordata; class Mammalia; order Chiroptera; family Miniopteridae; genus Miniopterus; species Miniopterus natalensis. The sequence goes on from NC_142098.1 coordinate 11,929,498, forward strand.
ATCTATCTATCTATCTATCTATCATCTATCTATCTATCTATCATCATCTATCATCTATATCTATCTATCTATCTATCTATCTATCTATCTATCTATCTATCTATCTATCATCTATCTATTTATTTAATTTATCTTTATTGTTGAAAGTATTACAGGTGTCCCATTTTCCCCTCCAATTGACCCCCTCCACCTTACTCCCACCCCCTCCCCAGGCCTTCACCCCGTTATTGGCTGTGTCCATGGGTTATACATATAACTTCTTTGGTTACTCTCTTCCCACCCTCCACCCCCTTCCCTTTTTCCTCTGAAATATGATCGTCTGTTACATGCGTCAATGTCTCTGGATCTATTTAGTTCGTCAGATTCTTTTGTTCATTAGCTTCTTCTTAAAGAAGACCCTTCAACTTTTCCTGCAGTGCTGGTCTGGTGGTGATGAACTCCTTTAGCTTTTTCTTATCTGTGAAGCTCTTTATCTGACCTTCAGTTCTAAATGATAGCTTTGCTGGGTAGAGTAATCTTGGCTGTAGTTCCATGTTTTTCATCACTTTGAATATTCCTTGCCACTCCCTTCTGGCTGCAAGGTTGAGAAATCAGCTGACAGTTACATGGGAGCTCCCTGTAGGTAACTAACTGCTTTTCTCTTGATGCTTTTAAGATTTTATCTTTGTCTTTAACCTTTGGCATTTTAATTATGATGTGTCTTGCTGTGGGCCTCTTTGGGTTCCTCTTGTTTGGGACCCTCTGTGCTTCCTGGACTTGTAAGTCTATTTCTTTCCCCAGGTAGGGGAAGTTTCCTGTCATTATTTTTTCAAATAGGTTTTCAATTTCTTGGTCTGTTTGTTCCCCTTCTGGCACCCCAATAATATGAATGTTGGGCCTCTCGACGTTGTCCCAGAGGCTCCTTATACTATTTTCATATTTCTGGATTCTTTTTCCTTTTTGCTCTTCTGGTTGGGTGTTTTTTGTTTCCTCATGTTTCATATTGCTGATTTGATTCTCAGCATCCTCTACTCTATTGTTGATTCCCTGTAAATTATTCTTCATTTCAGTTCCTGTAGCCTTCATTTCAAATTGGTACTTTATTATGTTATTGATTTTCTCAGTTATTTCCCTAATAGTCTGCTTAAACATCCTTACAAACAAAATTCTGGACTCTGTATCTGTTAGCTTGCTTGGATCTATTTCATTTAGTTCCTCTTCTAGAGATTTCTTCTGTTCTTTCCTTTGTGACATGTTTCTTTGCCTCCACATTTTGGCTGCTTCCAGGTGTTTGTTTCTGTGTATTAGGCAGAGCTGCTATGTCTCCTGGAATTTGTAGAGTGGCTTTGTGTAGTAGGTGTCCTGTAGGGTCCAGTGGCTCAGCCTCCCCAGTCACCTGAGCTGGGCCTCCTAGGTGCTCCCCTGTGTGGGCTGTGTGCACTGTCCTGTTGTAGTTGAGCCTTGGTTGCTGTTGGCATCCCTGGGAGGAACTGACCCCCAGGCCAATCAGCTGTGAGGATCAGCTGCAACTACAGCCAAAGAGCTGCTGTGCTGGAGATACCCCTATGGAGCAGGATTTCCTTCAGTGGAGCTTTGGTGTTCACCAAGTGCGCCCCTTGAGTGTGTCACTCGTGGATGTGGTAGGGTTGTAATCCAGCGTGGTCGAGTCTGACCACCAGGTGCACTCTCCCTGGGCCCTCCCTGGAGGTGCAAAGTCAGCCTCTGCCAGTGCCTTGCCCAGGGCCACCCAGCATGAGCTACGCAGCAAACCGTAGTTGGCTGCTACTTGCGCTGGGCTTGGCAGTGTCCAGGAGAGGCCCAGCTATGAGCCAATGCAGCTGCCGCTAGTGCCAGGCCTGGGGCTGCTTATCAAGCTGTATGGGGCCCGCTGCTGCTTGTTTGAGAGATTTTAGGAAAGTCCTAAGCATGGGGCTCCAGGGGTCACTTGCATAGAAAAGCCCCTGGAAATGGCCTGGATGAGCTGCAGGTGGGGAGGGGCGGGGCCTCCGGGAATCACGGGGGAGTCTTGGGGCGGGGCCAGAGGCGTGAGTCTGGCGCTGGTGATTCAAATATGGCGCCTGCCTGCGGGCTGTGTGCGGGGAGGACTTGACAAAGGAGCCAGGGCCTCTGCCAGCCCTTCTGCCTGGGAGGAAGCCGCCCCTCCAGCTCTCGCCCGGACTTCAGACAGGTTAGTTCCTCCCCGAGTGTCCCAGGTCCTTTCAAGCTGCTGCCCGGCGCTGGGCTCAGAGGGAGCGCGGTCCCTTTGAGAGGAGCTGCTGGGGCTCCCGGAGCCTCTGCGACCCTCAGAGACAGTCCCGCTGGTTTCACAGCCTGGAGTTGTGGGGACGTCTCTTCCTGGCCCTGGAGCCCTGGGCTGGGGGCCTGCTGTGGGGCTGGGACCCCTCCCTCCTCCGGGAAACCTCTGCCCCGAGATTCCCTCCCGGGTTTACCCCGCAGCCCATCTCCCCGATTCTGCCCCGACCCGCCCGCGTCTGCGCCCCTCCTACCTTCTCCGTGCTTCTTCAGCTCCCTGGTTGTGGGGCTTCTGTTCAGCCAGATTTCAGGAGGCTCTGAGTGATGTTGGCTCTGGATTTCAGTTGTGATTTTGATGTGGTTGTGGGAGGCGGCGGGTGCAGCCGCTGTCTGCGCCGCCATCTTGTTGTCTCCCTCTCATACTTTTAATATATATCATACCTAAGAAATCATTGCCTGGCTGAGGTCACTAAGATTTACACCTATGATTTCTTCTAAGAGTTTTGTAGTCTTAGTTCTCATGTTTAGGTCTTGATCCATTATGAGTTAAATTTTGTGTATGGTGTGAGGTAATTGTCCAAATACATCCTTAGCATGTGGCCATCCAGTTGCCCAGCACCATTTATCGAAAGACTGTTCTCTCCCCCATTGAATTGTCTTGGTACCCCCTCAAAAATCAGTTGACTATGAATGTAAAGGCTTATTTCTGGATTCTCGATCATATTCCATTGATCTAAATGTATATCTTTTTTTCATTGATTTTTATTTTTACTTTAGAGAGTGGAGGGGAGAGAGAGGGAGAGGGAGAGAGAGATATCAATTGGTTGCCTCCTGCAGGAGCCCTGACTGGGGACTGAACCTGAAACCTGGGTATGTGCCCTGACCAGGAATTGAACCTGCCACCTTTTGGTGTATGGGAAGACACTCCAACCAACCACGCCACACTGGCCAGGGCCTAAATGTCTGCCTTTATGCCAGTAACACACTGTCTTGATTACAGTAGCTTTGTAGTAAGTTACAAAAGTGGGATGTATAGGTCCTCCAACTTTGTTCTTTTTCCAGATTGTTTTAGCTATAATGTGTCCTTTGCATTTCCACATGAATTTTAGATCAACTTGTCAATTTCTGCCAACAAACAAACAAATGAAAAACGAGTGGGATTTTGACAGGGATTTCATTGAGTCTTAGACCAAGTGGTTCAAAATTGCCATCTTAACAATACTGAGTCTTCCAATTCATGAAGCTCTAATGTCTCTCCATTTGTTTAAATCTTCTTTAATTTTTTCCAACAATGTTCTATAGTTTGAATGTAAGCTTTACACTTCTTTTGTTAAACTTATTCCCAAGTATTCTATTCTTTTTTATAGTATTGTGAATGGAACTGCTTTCTTAATTTTATTTCAGATGCTCATTGCTAGCATACAGGAGTACAATTGACCTTTGTATGTTGACCTTCTATTCTGCTGACTTGCTGTACTCACTTATTAGTTGTGGTCCTTTTTTTTAAAAAAAAAGTGGATTCCATAGGATTTTCTATATACAAGATTATGATGTTTGAGAATAAATATGGTCTTATTTCTGCCTTTCATTCTGGATACCTTTTATTTCTTTTTCCTGTCTAATTTCCCTGGCCAGAACCTCCAGTACAATGTTGAATAGAAGTGGTAAGAGCAGAGATTCTTGTCTTGTTCTCAATCTTAGCAGGAAAGGACTCTGTCTTTTGGTTAGCGAGCAGAGATTTTGAATTTTGATGAAGTGCATGTTACCGATTGTTTTATTTTGCAGTTAGTGCTTTTTGTGATCTGCCTAAGAAATCTTTACCTGTTATTTGTTCTGTACCCCAAAACCAATGTAGGGGGATTGTTTCCCATACCAACAAGCAATACTCCAACACTAGCTGGGTGTCTACAGTTTAACTCAGTTCTGACACTATCTACCCTCAAGTAGCATCATAGTCCACAGGCTGAGGGCTCTATCCCACAAGACGACCCTCCACTTCAGATGCCAATTGCAAGCCCAGGTTGTTACCTGTGCTTCTGACTGACTCAACCAGCTACACATTGGAGGTTCCCATGACCCCCTCCTTGGGTTTGATTAATTTGCAAGAGCAGAATTCAGATGCTAGTTGAAAGTCGAGGTTGTTACCTATACTTCTGATTGGCTAAAAATCAGATGTTATGATGACCTCCTCCTTGGGTTTAATTAATTTGCTAGAGCAGCTCATAGGACTCAGGAAACCCATTTACTCACTAGATTACTGGCTGATTACAAAGGATATGAAAGGATATGAATCAATAGCCAGATGAAGAGATTCATAGGGCAAGGCCCTGAACAAAGGAGCTTCTGTTCTCATGGATCTTGGGCCTGGCACAGTGGCAAGTGGAAGTGTTCTGGTTCCCAACTGGAAGCTCTTTGAACCCCATCCTTTTGGTTTTTTATGGGCTTCATTACATAGGCATGATTGATTAAATCATTGGCCATTGGGGAATAGATTAAACATCTAGTCCCTCTATGTTCTTTGAATGTTTGGTAGAGTTCACCTGTGAAGCCATCTGGTCCAGGGCTTTTGTTTGTTGGGAGTTTTGTTTGTTTTATTTTTCCCCATCACCATTTATTCCCTTTATACCCTCTTCCATCTCTCCCCTTCCCTCACAATCACCACAATGCTATCTGCATCCATGAGTTCTTTCTCTTTCTCTTTTTTGTTTTGCTCAATCCTTCCATCCCCACAACACCCACCACCACCACAAGAGCTGTCTGCCTGCTCTTTGTCTATGAGTCTGTCTCTATTTTGCTTGTTAGTTCATTAAATTTCACAAATGAGTGAAATCATATGGTACTTTTCTTTTTCTGGCTGGTTTATTTCACTTAGCATTATGTCTCCAGGTCCATCCATGCTGTCCCAAAGGGTAAAATTTTATTCCTTTTTATGGCCAAGTAGCATTCCATGGTGTAAATGTACCATAGCTGTTTTATCCACTCTTGTACTGACGGACACTTGGGCTGCTTCCAAATCTTGGCTATTGTGAATAACACTGCAATGAACATAGGGGTGCATGTATTCTTTTGAATTGGTGTTTTGGGTTTCTTTGGATAAATTCCCAGAAGTGGAATTGCTGGGTCATAAGGCAGTTCCATTTTTAATTTTTTGAGGTAACTCCACAGTGGCTGCATCAGTCTGCATTCCCACCAACAGTGCACAAGTGTTCCCTTTTCTCCACATCCTTGCCAGCACTTGCTGTTTGTTGATTTATTGATGATAGCCATTCTGACAGGTGTGAGGCAACATTTCATTGTGGGTTTAATTTGCATTTCTCTGATGATTAGTGGCATTTAGCATCTTTTCACATATCTACTGGCCATCTGTATGTCCTCTTCGGAGAAATTTCTATTCAGGCAGGTCCTTTGCCCATTTTTAAATTGTTTTGTTTGTTTTTTTACTGTTGAGGTGTATAAGTTCTTTATAAATTTTATTAACCCCTTATCAGATGTATCGGCAAATATGTTCTCCCATTCAGTGGGTTGTCTTTTCATTTTGTTGATAGTTTCTTTTGCTGTGAAAAAACTTTTTAGTTTGATGTAGTCCCATTTGTTTATTTTTTCTTTTGTTTCCCTTGCCCAATGAGATATATCACAAAATATATTGCTTCAAGGGATGTCTGAGATTTTACTGCCCATGTTTTCTCCTAGGATTTTTATGGTTTTGAGTCCAACATTTAAGTATTTAATCCATTTTGAGTTTATTCTTGTGTGCAGTGTAAGTAAGTGGTCTAGTTTCAATTTTTTTTTTTTTTTTTTGCACATACCTGTTCAATTATCCCAACACCATATATTGAATAGGCTATCTTTAGCCTATTGTATTTTTTTGCCTCCTTTGTCAAATATTAATTGATTATAAAGGCATGGGTTTATTTCTGGGCTCTCTATTCTATTCAGTTGATCTATATGTCTGTTTTTATGCCAGTACCATGCTGTTTTGATTACTATGGTCTTTTAGTACAGTTTGATATCAGGTAACATGATTTCTCCAACTTTGTTTTTCTTTCTGAAGATTACTATTGCTATTCAGGGTCTTTTGTGGTTCCATATAAATTTTCTCTAGCTCTGTGAAATATCCCATTGGTATATATTTTTAAAAATATCTTTATTGTTAAAAGTATTACAGATGCTCCCTTTTTCCCCCCATTGCCCCCTTCAACCCCACACCTGCTTCCCCCCTCCCCCCACAGGCCTTCACCACACTATTTTCTGTGTCCATGGGTTATGCATATATGCATATAAGTTCTTTGGTTAGTCTATTCATAGGAATTGTATTGAATATGTAGATTGCTTTGGATAGCATGGACATTTTAATGATGTTAATTCTTCCTATCCATGAACATGGTATATACTTCTACTTATCTGTATCTTCAATTTTTTTCTTCAGTGTCTTATAATTTTCTGAGTACAAGTCTTTTACATCCTTTGTTAAATTCATTCCTAGGTATTTTATTCATTATGAAGCAACAGTGAATGGGATTGTTTTTTCAATTTCCTTTTCTGATAGTTCATTATTGGTGTATAAAAATGCAACTAATTTCTGCCCAGCCTGTGTTGCTCAGTGATTGAGTGTCGACCCATGCACCAAGAGGTCATCAGTTTGATTCCCAGTCAGGGCACATGCCCAGGTTGCAGGCTCGATCCCCAGTAGGGGGCATGCAGGAGACAGCCATTTGATGTTGATGTTACTCTCTCATTGATGTTCTCTCTCTCTCTCTCTCTCTCTCTCTCTCTCTCTCTCTCTCTCCCCCTCTCCTTTTCCCTTCCTCTATCTATCTCAAATCGCTAAAAACATATCTTTAAAAATGCAACTGATTTCTGGTTATTTATTTTGTATCCTGTAACTTTAAGGAATTCATTTATCAGTTCTAGTAGTTTTTTGGTAGAATCTTTAGGGTTCTCTATCTATATACAGTATCATGTTATCTGCAAATAATGACAGTTTTATTTCTTCCTTTCCAATTTGGATGCCTTTTATTTCTTCTTGTCTGATCGCTGTGGCTAGGACTCCCGGTACTATGCTGAATAAGAGTGGTGAAAGCAGACATCCCTGTCTTGTTCTTGATCTTAAGGGGAGTATTTGTAATTTTTACCCATTGAGTATGATGTTAGCTGTGGGTTTGTCATATATGGCCTTTATTACATTGAGGTATGTTCCCTCTATTCCCACTTTTCTGAGAGTTTTATCATAAATGGGTGCTATATTTTATCAAATACTTTTTCTGCATTTACTAATATGATCATGTGGTTTTTATCCTTTGTTTTGTTTATGTGGTGTAACACATTTATTGTTTTGCAGATATTGTACCAATTTTGCATCCCTGGAATAAATCTCACTTGGTCATGGTGTATGATCTTTTAAATGTACTGCTGGATTTGGTTTGCTAATATTTTGTTGAAGATTTTAGCATCTATATTCAGCAGGGATATTGGCCTATAATTTTCTCTTTGTATGTCTCTATCTGTTTTGGAATTAGGATAATGCTGGCCTCATAAAATGAGCTTGGGAGTCTTCCTTCCTCTTGAATTTTTTGGAATATTTTGAGAAGGATAGGTGTTAGTTCTTCTTTGAATGTTTGGTAAAATTCACCTATAAAGCCACCTGGGCTTTTGTTTGTTGGGAGTTTTTTGATTACTACTTCAATTTCACTAGTTGTAATCTATTCAGATTCTATGATTCTTCCTGATTTAGTTTGGGAAGATTGTATGTTTCTAGGAATTTATCCATTTCATCCATATTGTCCAATTTGTTGGCATATAGTTGTTCAAAATATTTCCTTACAATCCTTTGTACTTCTTTGGTGTTCGTTGTTACTTCTCTTCTTATATTTCTGATTTTATTTATTTGGGTCCTCTTTTTATCTTGATGAGTCTGGCTAAAGGTTTGTCAATCTTATTTATCTTTTCAAAGAACCAGCTCTTGGTTTCAATGACCTTTTGTATTGTTTTTAAAGACTCTGTTTCCTTTATTTCTGCTCTGCTCTTTATTATTTCCTTCCTTCTACTCACTCTGGGCTTTTTTTGTTATTCTATTCCAAGTTCCTTTAAGAGTAAAATTAGATTTTTTTTGTTTTTTTTAATCTGTCTTTATTGATTTCAGAGAGGAAAGGAGAGGGAGAGAGAGAGATAGAGACATCAATGATGAGAGAGTCATTGATTGGCTGCCTCCTGCACGCCTCCGACTGGGGATCGAGCCCACAACCTGGGCATGTCCCCTGATCAGGAATCGAACCCCGATCACCTGGATCCTAGGTCGATGCTCAACCGCTGAGTCATGCCCGGCTGGGCTAAAGTTAGATTGTTTATTTGAGCTTTTTCTTGTTCCTTGAGATAGCCTTGCAATGTTATGAATTTCTCTTTTAGGACTGTTTTCCCTGTGTCCCACAGATTTTGGGTTATTGTGTTCTGGTTTTTATTTGTTTCAAGGTATCTTTTGATTTCTTCCTTGATCTCATTGTTAACCCATTCATTGTTTAGTAACATGTTATTTTGCCTTCATGTCTTTGTGTGTTTTTCAGTTTTCTTCTTTGATTGATTTTAAGTTTCATAACATTATGGTCAAAGAAGATGCCTGATATGATTTCAGTTCTTCTTAAATTTATTGAGACTTGTTTTGTGTCCTAACATGTGGCCTATCCTAGCAAATGATCCATGGGCACTTGAAAAGAATGTATGTTCTGCTGCTTTGGGGTGAAATGCTCTAAAGATATCAGTGAAATCATTTTGATCTAGTGTGTCATTTAAGGCCACCATCTCTGTGTTGATTTTCTGTCTGGATGATTTATCTGTCAATTGATGTCAATGGGGTGTTAAAATCCCCTACTATGACCGTATTACTGTCAATCTCTCCCTTTATGTCCATCAAGATTTGCTTTATATGTTTAGGTGCTCCTATGTTGGGTGCATAAATGTTTACAAGGGTTACATTTTCCTGTTGGATTGTTCCCTTTATCATTATGTAATATCCTTCTTTGTCTCTTACTGTAGCTTTGGTTTTAAAGTCTATTTTGTAAGATATAAGTATTGCTACCCCAGCTTTTTTCCCCTTTTCATTTGCATGAAATATCTTTTTCCATTCCTTTACTTTCAGTCTGTGTGTATCTTTCATTCTGAGGTGGGTCTCTTGAAGATAGCATATACATGGGTCGTGTTTTCTTATCCATTCAGTTGCCTTATGTCTTTTGATTGGAGCATTTAAGACATTTATATTTAAAGTGATTACTGACACACATTTATATTTAAAGTGATTATTGACAGATATGTATTTACTGCCATTTTATTTTGTAAACTATGCCCCCCCCCCCCCCTTTTGTTCTTCTTAAAACAAGCCCTTTAACTAGTATTTCTTGTAATACTAGTTTGGTGTTTGGTGGTAACAAACTCCCTTAGCTCTTTCTTGTCTGGGAAGCTCTTTGTTTCTCCTTCAATTTTAAATGATAACCTTGCTGGGAAAAGTAACCTTGGTTGTAGGTCCTTGATTTTCATAACCTTGAATATTTCATGCCAATCCCTTCTGGCCTGAAATGTTTCTGTTGAGAATTCAGCTGACAGTCTTATGCTAGCTCCCTTGTAGGTAACTGATTGCCTTTCTCTTGTGGCTTTTAAGACTCTCCCTTTGTCTTTAACCTTTGGCATTTTAATTGTGGTGTGTCTTACTCTGGGCCTCTTTGGGTTCATCTTGTTTGAAACTCTGCACTTCTTGGACTTGTATATCTGTTTCCTTCACCAGGTTAGGGGAGTTTTCTGTAATTTTTTCAAATAGGTTTTCAATTTCTTGGTCTCTCTCTTCTCCTTCTGACATTCCCATGATTCAAATATTGGTTTGCTTGAAGTTGTCCCAGAGGCTCCTTACACTATCCTCGTTTTTTTTTTATTCTTTTTTCCTTTTTGTGGTTCTTATTGGGTGTTTTTTACTTTGTTATCTTCCAAATCACTGATTTGATTCTTGGCTTCATCTACTTTACTGTTGATTTCCTGTAATTTATTCTTCATTTCAATTTGTGTATCCTTTATTTCTGACTGGTTCTTTTTTATGCCTTCCATGTCCTTTTTTTATACTGTTGAAGGTTTCACTAAGTTCCTTGAGCAACTGTATAATCATTGCTTTGAATGTTGTACCTGGTAGTTTGCTTGCCTCCATTTCACTTAGTTCTTTTTTTTTTTTTTTCTTTTTCTTTTCTGGGGATTTCTCCTGTTCTTTAATTTGGGACCTGTTTTTCTGTCTTTTCACTTTGGCTCTTCTCTGTTTGTTTCTAGGTATTAGGTAGAGTTGCTACATCTCCCAGACTTTGTAGAGTGGCCTTATGCAGTAAATGACCTGTAGGGCCCAGTGGTGCAGTCTCCCTGGTCATTTGAGCTGGGTGCTCCAGTTGCACCCCCTGTGTGGGCTGTGTGCACCATTCTGATGTAGTTGAGCCTTGACTGCTGTTGGCATGCCATTGAGAGGGAAGGACTCCAGGCTGATTGGCTGTGAGGACTGGCTGTGACTATAGCAAGGGAGCTGCTATGCAGGTGCTGACTCCACAGAGCAGGATTCACTTTAGTGGGGCTATGGTACTTGCCAAATTGCTCCTTGAGTATGTTGCTTGTGGAGGTGGTAATGTAGCATGTTCTGAAACTGTCCACCAGGTATGCTGACTCTAGGGCCTCCCAGGAGGTGGTAAGTCAGCCACTGCCCCTGCCCTGCTGGGGCCACCCAGCAATGAGCTACAAAGCAATCTGCAGATGGCTGCTAGTTGTGGTGGCCTTGGAGGTGCCCAGGAGATGCCAAGCTGTGAATTGAGGCTGGCTGCCTCTAATGCCAGGCCTGGGGCCACTTAGCAAGAAGTGTGGGGTACACAGAGGGCAGATGCTGCTTGTTTGAAGCATGAGCCAGGAGAGGCCCTTTGTATGGAAAATTGACTGGAAACATCTTGGGTGGGCCTGCAAGCAGGCAGGGCTGGGCAATGGTTAATGGAGACTCAGATATGGTGTCCACCTGCCAGCTTTGTGTGGGCAGGGCTCAGAAAAGGAACACTTTTATCCGGGAGAAAGCTGACCCTCCAGTTCTTGCCCTGATGCCAAACTATTCAGTTTCTCCTGTATGTCCCTGGTGCCTTTCAAGCTGCTGTTTTAGCACTGGAGCTCAGAGTGAGTATGAGCAAATCTGTCTGGGGGCCCTTTAAGAGGAGTGCTTGGGACTCCAGCTGCCCTTCATCTCACTCAGCCACAATTCTTGCTGGTTTTTACAGCCAGAAGTTATGGGGACTTCTATTCCTAGTACTGGAACCCCAGGCTGGATGTTCAGATGGGCTGGGATCCCTGACTACTCAGGGGACCTCTGCAGTGAGATATCCCTTCCTATTTTTAACCACCACTCTTGGGTGTGGAACTAACCCATTTTGCATCTCTGCTCCTTTTGCCAGTCTGATGTGGCAGCTTCTTTATATCCTTAGGTAAAAGACTTCTGTTAAGCTAGATTTCAGGTGATTCTGAATGACGGTTGTTCTGTAATTTCATTGTAATTTTGATGTTGTTGTGGGAGGTTGCTAGTACCATATTTACCTACATTGCCATCTTGACTAGAACTCTATCTTTATTTCTTGTATATCTTTTATATGTTTTTGGCTTGTGGTTACCTTGTGCTTCATATATACCAAGCTATGTTTATAGCAGTCTATGTTAAGTTGATGGTTATGTAAGTTTGAACATATTCTAAAGTCACTATATTTTTCACTCACCACCCTCCCATGTTTATGTTTTCATCATTATTTTTAACCTCTTTTGTATGTGTGTTTATGTGTATCCCTTAATTTGTTGTTGTATTTACACATGATTGTCCTACTTTTGTCTTTTAACCTTTGTACTAGCTTTGGTGATCCACTACTTGTAGTAAGCATTTGCCTTTTTTTATGCGAAATTTTCCTTTCTTATTATTTTTCTAAATTTTTATTTTTTTTTTCCTACTAGACAAAGTCCCTTGTAATGCTGGTTTAGTGGTGATGAACTCCTTTACTTTTTGCTTGTCTGGGAAACTCTATCTCTCAATCAAGTCTAAATGATAACCTTGCTGCGTAGAGCAATCTTGGTTGTAGGTTTTTCTCTTTCATCACTTGAATATTTTGTTCAATCCCCTTCTGGCTTATAAAATAACTGCTGAAAAATTTGCTGATAGTCTTATGGGAGCTCTCCTGTGTGTACCTAATTGCTTTTCTCTTTCTATTTTTAAGATTCTTTCTTTGTCTACAACTTTTGACACTTTAATTATGATGTATCTTGGGTGGACCTCTTTAGGTTAATCTTGTTTGGAACTCTCTATGCTTCCTGGACTTATATGTCTATTTCCTTTGCCAAGTTAGGAAAGTTTTCAGTTGTTATTCTTCAAATAGGTTTTCAATCTTTTTTTCCCCTCTCTTCTCCTTCTGGAACCCCTATAATGTGAATGTTGATAAGCTTAATATTTTTCCAGAGGTCTCTTAAGTCATCCTTGGGGATGACATGGTGGTAGGGACCCCAGGGTCCCTAGCCAGTCTGCCTTTTTCTCTCCACTTTTCAGAGTCTTCTTATGTTCAAGGGTTTTTAGTTGTTACTTAGCTGGAACAACAAGGAAAAGTACTATTCCATCTTCCCAGAGCATTATATAGCATTTTTTTTTCATATTTTTCCCCCTTAGTGTACTGGTTAGTATTTCTGGGATAGAATTAAATAATAACAGAAAGGGTATTTAGCATTTTATCATTTCTCATTCACTGGGAAGGCCTCTAATGTTATCCCATGAATTATGATACTTAGTTTGAGACATTAAATTTGGTTGGTGTACTTAAATTCAGTTGATCAAATATTTAGTAGTACCTGCCATGTGTAATTCGCTGATCTAAAACTGAGAATATAGCTAGTAGGGAGTAAAGGGGTTGTTTTCTTTTATATTAAAAATTATGATGATGATTATTTTTACTACAAGATCCACTATGTATCCTATTACTTAAATTTCTCTGGCTTGCTCTGGACTGGAAAAGGGGGCATGGAACAATGTGGTTCAGAGTTAGACAAGAAGAAACTGAGGTATATTGAGTTATATTAAATCTATGGGCCTATTTTTGTTAAGATTCTTAGGGTCAAGTAATATAAACAAGTACAAGCTAGCATAAGTAAACAGAGGAAACTACATCCATTGTACAACTGAAAACCATTGAACCTGAGTCCAGAGGTAGTCCATATAGCTAGTCTCAGGCCTTAGGAAGGACTGGAACCAGTATCCATCAGGACCCTTTGTACCTGTGTTCTCTCCCTCTTTATAGCTCCTTTGTCTTGATTTCTCCTGGGGATTCAGCTTTATTCCTCTCTTACTGCCTCAGAGGCTATGATAGACACACCCCTATTTCCAGGTTTAAGTTCTATCATTCAAGGAAATAGTCCAGGCTGAATTAGCTTCTCAGGCTCAGTATCAGATTGGCTCATCTGGATACTTGTCACTACTGGCCCAGCCAGTTATGGCCAGAGAGCCTGGGCATGTGGTACAAACATGGCTGTTAGGAGTTCAACTTTATTTTAGGGGTGGGTGACACCCCAAAAGATGGAGTGGGTTTTCTCCTTATGCTTGTGATTATGCAGGAATAACATAAAGCTACAATGACTACAGAAGGGGTCATTTTAGACATGCAACAATATAAATTGCACAGAATAACTGTCCTTACATTGGACCTCCAAATTAGGGCTCTGTAAATTGCTATGAGAGTGTTTGGTCTGAGGTTATGCCCTTTCCTGGTCTGGGCAGTGCGGTTTTATCACTAGAGAATCCTCTGCCTTGCCGTGGGTCATCCTATGGCTTAGAGCAGACGCTGTGTCTCTAATTTGTATTCACTTTCACCTCTGCCTGGGCTTATAGATAAATCCAATACAGAAATTCTTTTGACTATAAATATTTTCAAAAGAGGGAAGCATGTTTCCTAGACAACAACATAAAGCCATGAATTTCATTCTTGCAGAGTGGGTCTAATCTTCCCCACAAATCTTTTTCTTTATGACTTTTTTTCTTGTATTGGGGTAGTAAAGAAATGTTAGTTGCTTGCTTCCTCATCATCTCAAATTTTCATATACAAACATCCACTTAATTCCTAAGGGCTGCGACTTACTGTCATTTTCTATCCTTTTTTCACAGATAGTATCACTCATTGCTGCTTTCCCTTTTTTTAGACAGTGTTACGGCATATTTCACCATTCTAGTCAGGTACCCTTTCTCCAGGCTATGCCTCTAGCATTTAGATGTTCTAAGCAACTTCCTTCCTCTACTACCTCCCTGGGAAGTCCTGGTCCTACCTCACCTAGAAAGAATTATATATAGTAAGGTCAATTTCCAGGGCTCAGAGGCACAGGTGGAAAGGTTCACACCTTAGATAGCCACAGCAGGAATTTAGGATGGCTTAGGAGCAAAGGATATCATGTGACTGCTGGTGAAGCCCCCACTAATGCCAGCAAGAATGACCTATCTAGCCAGCCATATTGTTGGTTTTATAGTCCTCAAATTTCCTAAGAAATCAAAACCAATCCAGATTGCCAGCAGACACATGCAAATTATATATCAGAAACCATCAGGAAAAGCATACCAAACATTACTGTTGAACAACTTTCACCTCCGTAGTTCAAGCTGGAAGATTTCCATAAGCCCAGGCGCCATGCATTTACATTTCTTTGATTCCAAAACACCACTAAATTTAGAATACATTGTTCCTATAATAACAAAAGAAAGCACCGTCAAGTTTCTTTTGACATCTTGATCCTAGAAACATTAAAATGCGGGGGAAATGTATCTTAATATTGGAGAATTACATTAATATCTCACAGGAACTCAAAAATGAGATCACAAAGTAGGCTCAGTGGGAGTCCAGTGGTATGTAAAACAGAAGTGACTGAACCTTTAGCATCTCATGGCTCTTCCATTACAATTTGAGTGCAAATAGTGAAAACCCTGAATGCATTACAATTCCATGGCCAAATTTCTGATTTAGCATTCTGTAGGGAGTGAACACCCCTACAGAACATTAGGATTTAAACATCCAGGGGAAGAAAAAGTAACCTAATTAATATATTAAAATTTCCTTCCATCTCAGTGAGGAAAATCAAGGAATAAAATTCCTTGATTTTATAAAATATAATTATATAAAATATCCCAGTGCCATTAGATGAAGTTTCCTCATTCTTGTATGGCATTCCTTTTTGCTGGGGTCTGAGTTGCAGATAAAGGGTGCCCTTCTTCCCCATCCGAGTTCAAAACCAACCAAGGAAAGAAGCAATGGATGGATATTGAATATTACCTCTTCTACAATGATGATATATTGAAAAGAGTGGCCAAACATCTTGGCCAAGTGGCTTCTTTGACTCCCCTGTAGCCAGTTTAAACATTGGAACTATCTATGTGAAGACAACTTTGGGTTTGCAAAGCAGACTCACTTAATGAAGATTTCTGCCATGAACTTGTTCAGAGGGAAGAGGGCATTTCAACTCATAAATTTAAATAAGAATAACCCCATTCAGTCAAGAAATATGGACCAGTGGCTATCATCCATTGTTGCAGCTGAGGTGAATAGTAAAGGGTGGGATAAGAGGCCAGGAGTATTTATGGAGAATCCTCCTCATGGAAACCAGATAAACAGGTCATACAAGTTTCCTAAAGGATATCTTTATTCATTCATTTAATGTGGTAACCAGCTTCCAAGATGGTCTCCAATGACCCCCACCTCCCAGTACTCCTACTCTGATACAGTCTCCTTCCATATTGTACTGGGACTGGTCTCTGTGACCAATAACATATGGCAGAAGTGAAGTTGTGTTACTTATAAGATTAGATCATAAAAGACACTTGTGGGTTCCACCTTGGGCACTTGCTTTCTCTCTTGCTTTCTCCCTTGCTTACTTTGAGGGAAGCCAGTTGCCATGTCATGAGCAGTCCTAAGGAGAGTACTATGCAGAGAGGAACTGAACCATCCAGCCAATAGGCAGTGAGAAACTGACACCCAACCACAAGCATGTGAGCGACCTTGGAAATGGATTCTCCAGTTCCAGCTGAGCCCTGTGATGACAGAAACTGGCTAATAGGGAATCAACAGTAGATGAAGCAGAGAATCAAAACAGCAATTTGGATTATAAGAGGGCAAAAAACACCCAATCAGAACAGCAAACAGGAAAAAGAATCCAAAAAATGAGGATAGTGTAAGGAGCTTCTGGGACAAGCATACCAACATTTGCATCATGGAGGTGCCGGAAGGAGGAGAGAGAGCAAGGAATCAAAAACCTACTTGAGAAAATGACAGAAAACTTCCCTAACCTGGTGAAGGAAATAGACATACAAGTCCAGGAAGTTCAGAGAATCCCAAACAAGATGAACCCAAAGAGGCCCACACCAAGACACATCACAATTAAAATGCCAAAGGTTAAAGACAAAGAGAGAATCTTAAAAGCAGCAAGAGCAGTTAGTTACCTATAAGGAAGCTCCCATAAGACTGTCAGCTGATTTCTCAACAGAAATATTTCAGGTCAGAAGGGACTGGCACAAAATATTCAAAGTGATAAAAAGCAAGGACCTACAACCAAGATTACTCTACCCAGCAAAGTTACCATTTAGAATCAAAGGACATATAAAGAGCTTCCTAGAAAAGAAGAAGCTAAAGGACTTCATCATTACCAAACTAGAATTATAAGAAATGTTAAAGGGTCTTTTTAAAGAAGAAGAAGAGAAAAAAAGATAAAAAATATGAATGATAAAATGGCAACAAATACATATCTATCAATAATTGAATCTAGAAGGCAGGATATATGAGTGGGCAGAGCAGAGGCAGACTCATAGATGCAGAGAGCATTTTGGTTGCCTGATAAGGGGATAGGGGGGTGGGAGGTGCAGGTTGGTTGTTGCAGGGTGGTCATGGGGATGTGGAGTACAGAATTGGGAATATAGTCAATAGTGTTCTAATGGCTATATATGGTGTCAGATGGGTGCAGGATTTGTTGGGGTCATTTAGTAAGTTGTCTAGTGTCTGGTCACTGGGGTATGTGTCTGAGACTGGTGTGTCAGCTGCAGTTGAAAAAGTAAAAAACTGATTTAAATAAAAAAATTTTAAAAGTTAATGAAAACAAAACTTATTAATTCAGAGACAAAACAAAAGACTTACAGACTCTGTTATGTTTAGTATAAAACCCAACTAACCTGATAGTTTGTGTTCTCATACGTTCAAAAAATAAAGGTGATTTGTTTAAAAGATGTCAAACCATAGCCTCATGAAGACTGAAAACTTCAAGTAGGGTAAACACAAATAAAACCAAACTTTTAAATATATATTTTAAAAACTGTTGAAAACTAAAGACAAAGAGAAAAGTCTTTAAAGCAGCTATAGAAAAAAAGATTACTTTCAAAGGAGTGATAATTAGACTGTCGTGTCAACAGACAAAAATGGAAGGAGGCCTCAAATTCTATAAAGCAAAAATTGACACAACTACAAATAGAAATACAATAGTTCCCCCTTATTCATAGTTTTGCTTTCTGCAGTTTCAGTTACCAGCAGTCACCTGTGATCCAAAGACATGAAATGGAAAATACCAGAAATAAACAATACACGTTTCAAATAGTGCACCATTCTGCATAGCATGATGAAATCTCCAGCTGTCCTGCTTTGTCCCACTTGGGACGTGAATTGCCCCTTTGTTCAGCATATCCACACTGTATAATGCTACCTGCTGCTTAGTCACTTTGAAGCCATCTGGGTTATCAGATTGAGTGTTGTTTAATGATAGTTCTTGTGTTCAAGGAACTCTTAGAGCAGCCTAACTTGGAGTGACAATGCCTACGTCATTCGCCTCATTCCAGCTCTCCCTGTAGGCATTGTGTCATCTCACATCATCATGAGAAGGCCTAGGACAGCACAATACGATATTTTGAAAGAGAGACCAAATTCACATAACCTTTATTATAGTGTATTGTTATATTTGTTCTATTTTATTATTAGTTGTTACTGTTAATCTCTTACTGGGCCTAATTTATACATTAAACTTTATCCTAGTTGTGTATGTATAGGAAAAAACATAGTGATTATAGGTTTCGCTACTATTCATGGTTTCAGGCTTCCACTGAGGTCTTCGAACATATCCCTTGTGGGTAAGGGGTGCTGCTGTATATAAAGCCTCATTCACAGTAGGAAATTTTAAGATCTCTCTTAGTACCTAATAGAACAAGCCGACACACAATAAGATTGTTGATACACTTGACCTAACTGGCTTATTAAATCTTGAACCTAGCACCTTCAGAATGAGCATTCTTTTTAAACAAACTTAGACTATTTTTTTAAATTGACCATATGCTGAAACATAAATTTCAAAAGATTGATTTAATATAGAGTCTGTTCTCTGTCAACATTACAATCAAGCTAGGCATCAGTTTTTAAAGGGATAACTAGAAAAATCCCTATACTTTTAGTATTTTAATGATTCACATCAAATTAATATCCTCCCACAATTGTGTAAGGTCTATAGTGACATCCCCTTGTTCATTCTTGAAAGCTGTTATTTGTATCTTTTAAAAACTCTTATTAGGAGTTTATCCATTTTATAGTCCTTTCAAAAAACAACTCCTGCCTTTGCTGATTTTCTTGACCTTATGCTGTTTCCATATTTAATTTCTATTTTTTTATTTCATCGTACTTTCTTTTGGTTTAATAGTTTTTTAGCTTCTAGAGGTGGATGTTTAGTTCATTGATTTTTAGGCTTCCTTTCTCTTTAATATATGTATTCAAAGCAATTGTTTCAGCATGGGTTTAGGTGTCCCTCAATATATTGGTATATGGTTATTTTCACTAATTAATCAAAATACTTTTAAATTTCCATTGTAATTACTTTTATGACTCATGGGTTCTTAATTTTCAAGCATATAGGAATTTTCTAGTTGTCTTATTAGTATTTATTTTTAAGCTGATTACATTATGATTAGAAAACATCCTCTATCATTTCAGGCATCAAATGGTGTTTAAAAATATACCTATTGGGGGGCTCTTCTTTAAGGACTCTTCTAAGTTTTAAAAACTAGCGATAATTCTATTTTAATGACTTTTCCACTTTTTGTCAGAGATTCTATTCACATGTCAGACCTCATAAAATCCTATTAATGTCCCCAAATGTTAAGGGTAAGAAATCTCTCTTCTACTGAGGGTCCTCCTACTATCTGGAAAATGTGTCAGACAAGACAAGTAGGCTGTAGAGAGGTGTCAGAGATGTAAATGGGAAATCAGTCTGAACTTAAAGGCGGGAATCAGGTGCTAATGGTATTCAGCAAGACAGTAAAGACTGAGACAGAGGCTAGATTAAAGGAATCTCATTATATTTGGTAAGAATCATTTAGTTACTTATTTCTATGATCTCAACTCCTTACCCTAAATGCTGATTTTCAAGTGGTTTTCTAAATTGCAGCATGATTCATGCCATTAATACTTGCTTACTATCAAATAATTATATTTTAATAGAGATGTGTATTATTGATCTTAGACTAAGACTTGTTTTTCATTGTGCATTTAGTTGTTTTGTCATTTGGAAAAATCAGTGATCTGTTTGGTTTTATTTGCTTTAAAAATTTTTTATTTTATTGTTGAGAGTATTACAGATGTCCCCCAATTTCTCCCCTTTATTTGCTTTTAATATTTCGAGTTTCATTTTATTTATTTCCCCAGCTTTACTGAGGTATAATTGACACCCATGATCTGTCTGAAACCTTCGCATAGCACAAGAAGAATGATCTAGTTGCAGATCTTTTTCAGGAGCTGCAAATGTCCCAGTCCGTGAAAGAGAATTCTTCCAGCGCTTGCTTGCTGCTTGGCCACATGTGTATCCCCCAACGTTGGTGCACACTGCACTTAGGAACTTCCTTTGGGGGCTCTTTGCAGTGAGTAATGGAGAGTAATGGTGCGGGGGAGAAGGGAGGGATGCCCTCACAAGGACCCCCACATTCACAAACTTACTCTTATTTCTCTCTAGAGAGAGGCAGGATAATTGTCCGTTGCAAAGAACTGTTGAGTTGCTTGCTGGTCTTAGAGTTGTGACTGGCCTTCGCTGAGAAGGACAGTGAGTTTTAAGAAGTGACATCGTTTGGCTGCCAGTTAAGACCTGGGGAAGATGGTAGGAGGGAGAGGAGAGGAGAAGGGCAGAGTTCACCACTTGCTTCCAGGGGCATCTCTGGCTGAGGGACCCAGGGCACACATTTGCACCCTCCTGATGCCCCATTTCTCCAACTATAAAGTAGTAGTTTTATCTAGACCATGTCATGCTCCAGAGGATACGCCCAGCACGGTGTTTGGCACAGAGCTGGTGTCCAATAGATCCGTGTCTGAGTCAGTATGTTTCCATTCACAAGGCTTTTTAACATCCATCTAACAACTAGCCCCTAAAAGGAAACACCCTTTGAGCTACACTGAATGGTGTTGGAAAGGAAAAGACATAGAGGCCATTCACAGTCCTCAGTGAAGTCAAACCTACCAGGCTACAACATGTGTGGTCGTGTCCTCTGCTATGGCTGTGTCCTCTGGAGCCATCGACTAGGAGGTGAATGCAAATGGCGGTGTCCCCACCAACACACAGTTGTCCCACGGGTGACTACAGGCCGCATCCACAAAGCGTGGCTGATGCAGGTGGGGAGCTCATAAGACAGTGCCCTCAAAACACCTTCCCAGCCTCTGGGTGCTCAGCTAACCGTTGTTAGCAGGTCAGCAAAGACACGTAAAACCAGGGCAAGTGGCCAGTGGTCCAGGCCCGTGTCCAGTTGCAGCCCAGGCTTACCTTGAAGCCAGGCTGGTGACCAGGTGTGGCCCTGCCTGGGCTCGGCCCCTTTTTGGAGAGTGGGAGGTTCCACTTGTCTCTGCCCTTTGGGGGCTCCTTGCAGTGAGTCCTGAGGGACTGAGCACCTCCCAGTAAATCTCTGAAGAGGGTTTCCAGCCAGACA